>NC_054710.1:11145793-11270541 GCF_016097555.1 Gigantopelta aegis | reverse complement strand
GAAGTTTCTAGGGGGTTCGGGGGTATGCTCACCCGTAAAATTTTGAAAACTAGTTGTCCTGAAATGCAATTCCATACATTCTACAAGTAAAATGCGTCTCTGCCTTATGATATATTACCAATTATTGGGAGGGAGGTGGGTGACTAGCAGCCCGTCATGCTTTTCACTTAATAAATTCAGAGAAGCAAATAAGATCTGGCCCCGTGCTTATAAGAATAAGATCTGTCCCCGTGCTTATAAACCTTAAAGTCTACACTTTAATAAAGTCCAGACTTTAACGTCTTGGCAACGCCATTCAAATAGTATTACGTTAAAGTCTGGACTTTAAGTCTAGACTTTAAGTTTTATAAGCACGGGCCCTGGTTTCAGTTAGAAAGGAAGTAGACTTTCTGTTATCCATGTTTACTCAATCAAATACCTACATAAAGTGTCCATGTTTGTAGAGGTACACGTGGACGTTACTTACAGAGAAGTGTTCTGTACTGTTCTGACTGTCCATCAACAGGGAAGAGGATTCTTTTCACTACATCCTCGTCTGAAACAAATATATAAATATAGGTGAGACTGGTTTAACGGACACCTGTATATACTGGTCACCTCTCCATAACGGGCACCATAAATCCAGCCAAATGCATTTCCTTCTTTATTTTACCTGTATATAACAGCCACCCAAATGTTCAATACGGCCACTATGTTTTGACCAAAATGAATGGTTGAACCTGCTATAACGGGCACAAAATATATTGACCACATGTTATTTTGTCCAAAGAGCAGTTGAACTTGTCATAATAGTCACCAGATATGGGCATTCAAAATACTAGTTTTGGTGTCGAATAACATAACCAAGAAACAGGTTTGAAATCTTGATTAACTAACTTACTTCTCTAATTAACTCTTTGTCTTCTATACGCACTTTAGTTTTGCTCTCGGATGAAAATTATATTTTGGTGTCGGATAATTGTGATGAATACGTTTGCCACACCTAGATATACATTTTGCAGTGCTTTCTTCATAGTGCCACAAAATATATTGACCACATGTTATTTTTTCCAAAGAGCAGTTGTACTTGTTGTAATGGTTACAAGATATGGACATATTTGAAAATACTAGTTTTCGTGTCAGGTAATATAACCAAGAAACATGTTTTAATCTAAATTAACTAACGTACTTCTCTGATTAACCTTTTGTCTTTTATAGGCACATTTCATCAGAATAATTGTAATTAATACGTTTGCCACACCTAGATATACATTTTACAGTGGTTTCTTCATTATTATACTTCATTAAGGAATGTCAGTCATGACTCTTAGGGGGGCATTCCTGACTTTACAGACATTTAAACTTCCCCCTGGCTAACAAGGCTTTTAATGAATAAAATTGGATATTGCTTATATTTTCATCCTCAGAATATTAATGTTGGTACACCACGTGTTTCTGGTATTCCTAATGTTTATAGTAGCTTAAACCAGATTTGTTTTTAACACGTAGGAAATTATTGAGGGCAAAATCCAGTTTGACCTGCTAACTTGAAATTGTGGGTCTAGCGTTGACTCCTTTTGAAATATACCCACATATACATGTACAGTACAATATACATTATACAGTAATTGATTTACTCAACACTGAAATGCTATTCAGCCATGACACATGACAATTTGCGGCAGTCTACCACTATGTTTGTCCAGCCATTACACATTGGCAATGTTCCACTTTTGTGGTTGTACAATGATTTCTCACGTGCAACCTTCGGCGTCCCGTGGATCAATTTAATAGGTAACATAATGCAGTGGAAAGTAATCAAAGATAAATTACTTTTGAAAATGTGATTAATAGAGTGACTTTCAACAAAAAGTGTTCAATTTATGCTGAATAATATTTTTATGTGGTAAAAATATTTATATTTCCTCTCTTATGTTACATTTTAGTGACGACTGTTGACACACTTTTCCATTCCACTTTAGAAATTGTTTTCATAGTAGACTATTCCGTGTGTTCCTATTTACTTGTATAACACATCCACCTGTCTACATGGTCACACTGGCCAGGTCCCTTGCGGCCGAGGTCAATATCAATTTCTTCAGTCCATAAAACATGATATTGCCCGAAATGCGGTCAATAATTGTTTTATTACATAATGTCATCCATAAGACTCATACATTCCTGCTTTATTTATCAGAATCGAAATACGCCAACACATAATTTCCCGCAAAGCCTTAAAACGAAGGGATTTAGTGACGTCACGTAATCCTATGACGTTGTATGACACGCAGTGGAATGCGGAAATAAACAGTTGAAACATTACTAAGACAAAAATCAAGTTCGAGACATTATAACCAGCAAAAGTGTCAAAAATCATATTAAAAGTAAAATAAATCACAAAATGTGATAAATCTTAACATACATTTATACTGTACAGTTACCGTTTACCTCCAAATGCATTTTTTTTATTTGCAACATAAAATCTTGAGAGTGCCGATTCCAACTGCATTTTGATGTATCATGTACGTTTCTAAATCTGCGAGACATTCCATATACAATTTGATGATTACTGACCTTGTTTTTGTCGTGTTTGCGGAATTAAACTCAGTATGATTAAAGATGATATCTTTTTGTTGAAGGACAGCAAAGCGATTTGTCACAAGTTTGTGCTTCTTTACATTACCGTTATCAGCAGTTGACATTGCATTACGTTACCTACTCATCAATTGGATAGAATTTTGTCTCATCTTCATTTTCATTGGTTAAATCTCCCAGGGCAATATCACTTTTGATGGACCGGTGATACCGTCTCAGGGCAATACCACTATTTACGGACGGTCATGTGACTGTTTTCGACCAATAGGAATAGAGATATATTCTCATTATGTAATATATATATATATATATATATAATATATATATATATATATATATATATATATATATATATATATATATATATATGCATGCAAACTAGTTACCCATGTGATTTATATCTTGTAAGCAGTTGTGGCCATTTCATAGAATCAAAAACAATGAAATTTAGACCTTGTGTTTAGAGGAATAATTAAAAAGACTGACAGGATAACATAAACATTTAATGTATTCTGTTGATAGAAACCATGAATATGTATGAAAACGTTTAGTAATTAACTATGGAGCTGGGATATATATATATATATATATATATATATATATATATATATATATATATATATATATATATATATATATATCCCAGCTCCATGTGTGTGTGTGTGTGTGTGTGTGTGTGTGCGTATGTGTGTGTGTGTGCGTATGTGTGTGTGTATGTATGTGTGTGTGTATGTGCGTGCGTGCGTGCGTGTATGTGAACCTTGTTTAGATCAGATATTGAGTTTTTAAATGTATATTCTCTCTCTCTCTCTCTCTCTCTCTCTCTCTCTCCTCTCTCTCGCTCTCTCTCTCTCTCTCTCTCTCTCTGCGTGTGTGTGTGTGTGTGTGTGTGTGGTGTGTCCTTGCTAGTTATAATAAAAATAGCAAGTTTAATAACAGAAATTATCATTTAATAATTTATTAATTTTTGTCTTAATCAATATTAACAAATATCAAATTCCATACCCGAGTTGTTATTGTTGAAAATAATTCCATTCCATATTACACCAGTTTTCTCGATAATTTTCTCTATCTGCTTGAACGTGTCATCGATGGTAACCTCTTGTATAGGAATATCAACCAGTTCCGTACCTTCCATCACAGAGCGAAGTTTGTCTTCAAGGGTCGGAGCCATTTCTATAAAGTCAGCAGCTCGTGCGAATTGCACGGCTTGCTTACAGTGCAGAACATGGTCCACCTTGAGGACTTCTGACTGTTCAACCAACTTCATGTGCTCGTCTCTGTCAGCTTTTTGTTTGTCTATGTTTGAAATGATATCTTCTTTCATCTGCTTTCTTTTCTCAGACAACTTTTGAATAATCTCTTCATAGGAATCATCAATATATTTACAATTATTTTCTTTCATCGAATCTAGAGTTGCATTTTGTTCAGAAAGTCTTGATGTATACTTCTGTGCTCTGTCTGATGAAGTTTGAATATCTTTCAGTGATGTTTTCATGTGGTCTATCTTTGCTTCATATACATCTTTGAGATCCAGTATCTCATGGTCTCTATGAGAGACATGAACACACGATGAACAGATATCAGTTGAACAATGCTTACAGTATAGATCTAAATTCATGTTGTTGTGTTGTTTGCATGTATCGGTCTGGTGAAAAAAATCATCATGAGGTATATTAACCAATTCTTTAATACAAATAATGTTGTGGGCTTTTAACATTGTAAATTTTTTATGACATGCTGTGCATACTTCGCACATGAATTCTCGACAGTCCAAACAACGCATTGTTGCCCTTGAACTGACAGGACATTCATGGCACATAATTTGATCCACTTTGTTCTTCATTGTAAGATATTCAACTAAATTCATCAGTACCTTGTTTTGTGGAAATGTTGCCGATATCGTATTCTGAACAGGCCAAACTTGCCGACAGTTGGGACATCTCACACCAGCTGGTGACTTCTCCCAAATCGACTCCAGACATCGGCAGCAGAAACTGTGGAAGCACGGCAAGATACGTGGAGATATGTCCTGATCATCAAAATACTCCAAACAAATCTCACACGTGATGAACTCGTCACGTATCTCAAGGAGTGGAACAACACTGCTTTCAGCCATCTTGATTCGACTTGGTTAGTCACTTGAATGGTAGAACGAATAACTTGCTACCATCTAGTTGTGATTAATTTATGTAAACAGTTGTACAACTGTCCGTCCATACCTGAAATAAAAAAACAAATCATACATATATATATATATAGAGAGAGAGAGAGAGAGAGAGAGAGAGAGAGAGAGAGAGAGAGATTGCGGGCGGGTCGCTTGTGCGAGAGAGAGAGAGAGAGAGAGAGAGAGAGAGAGAGAGTTTAGGCAGACATATACGTGAAAGTTGTGTACTTTCTTGGAATCGCGAAACAAAACACCTACCCAATGAACACCCCCTCCCCCCCCCCCAATTTCTACTCCCGACACCACCCTTTATCCAGCGGTTTGTATGTTTGTCAAGTCTATCCATATATCTGTATTTTAATTACATTACACAACCAATACTGACCTCATGTTTCTCAATTCCATATGACGGACTATCACGCTGTCACCCCCACACTGAACAAGGCGGGTGATTGGACTTCCTATTCAGCGATCCCCCAGAAAGGACACAAATTAATTTACCAACATACTTGAAAGTTAGAGACTGGGTCTAGGGGCGGTATATGCCTATATTGTTAGTGACTGGGTTCATGGGCGGTATATACGTATGTTGTTAGTGACTGGGTCCGGGGCGGTATATACGTATGTTGTTAGTGACTGGGTCCATGGGCGGTATATATGTATGTTGTTAGTGACTGGGTCCATGGGCGGTATATACGTATGTTGTTAGTGACTGGGTCCGGGGCGGTATATATGTATTTTGTTAGAGACTGGGTCCAGGGGCGGTATATACGTATGTTGTTAGTGACTGGGTCCAGGGGCGGTATATGTGTATGTTGTTAGAGACTGGGTCCATGGGCGGTATATACGTATGTTGTTAGTGACTGGGTCCGGGGCGGTATATATGTATTTTGTTAGAGACTGGGTCCAGGGGCGGTATATACGTATGTTGTTAGTGACTGGATCCAGGGGCGGTATATATGTATGTTGTTAGAGACTGGGTCCATGGGTGGTATATACGTATGTTGTTTGTGACTGGGTCCAGGGGCGGTATATATGTATGTTGTTAGAGACTGGGTCCATGGGCGATATATACGTATGTTGTTAGAGACTGGGTCCAGTGGCGGTATATACGTATGTTGTTAGAGACCACATTGTCTATCAGTAACATAAGATATCACTATTGTGTGAGATAGATGGACTGAATCTCTTTTGAAATATTAGCATGTTAAGGTATGACCGTACCTTTAACAATCAGACGGAAGAAAACAAATACACCAAAAGACTAACAAAAACAAAAACAAAAACACATTGAAAAATAAAATTTGTCCTTTCAGTTTAAAATAATAAAACTTCATTTCACGTTCCAGCTACTGCACAACGACTGGTTTAAGAAATGTGGAAAAAAACAAAAAAAACCCCCAACGAAACAAAAAACCAAGTAAATCGTTGTTGAAAACACGTGATTTCTAATTCCAGCCACAACTGTTATATCAGAGGCAGTGGTATGTCCTATCCTGTCTGTGTGATGTTTCATACAAAAGATAATTTGTTGTTAATGTGTAAAATGTAGTAGGAATCAACATTACCAAATATTTCACATCCAATAGCCGATGATTAATAAATCAATGTGTTCTAGTGGTGTCGTTAAACAAAACATACTGACTAACTGTTCGAAACGTAGCCCAGTGGTAAAGTGATCGCCTGATGTGCGGTCAAACATTTGGATGTCAAACATTTGGTCATTTTGACGTCTAGTCACGGAGAGAAAACTCGCTACATTCTTTAGCAAAGGATCCTCTGAATGCTCCATCCCAAAGACATGATTCCAAATACCACGGTCTTTGATATACCAGTCGTGGTGCACTGGCTGGAACGAGAAATAGCCCAATGGGCCCAGCAACGGGGATCGATCCCAAACCGACCACGCATCGAGCGAACGCTTTACCACGGGGCTACGTCCCGCCCTTTAAATGTGTTGAGTGCGTCGTTATATAAATCATTGCTTCCTTCTTACATCTGCTGCATAACAACATTCGTACACTGTCACCGAACATGATCAGGCAAGCGTTTCGCGGAATTGTTTCCTTTTCCAGGTACCTGAGCTGTCAGTACAGACCCAGATATGAGACACGCTAGACGACCTACCTGTATTTCTCCGTGCCCATTGTTACAAACAGAAAGAAGTGTTTTATTTAGCGACGCACTCAACACATTTTATATACGGTTATATGGCGTCAGACATAAGGTTAAGGACCACACAGATATTGACAGAGGAAACCCGCTGTCGCCACTTCATGGGCTACTCTTTTTGATTTGCAGCAAGGGATTTTTTATATGCACAATCCCACAGACAGGATAGCACATACCACGGCCTTTGATAAACCAGTCGTGGTGCACTGGCTGGAACGAGAAATAGCCCAATGGTCCCACCGACGAAGATCGATCCCAGACCGACCGCGCATCGAGCGAACGCTTTTCCACGGGGCTACGTCCCGCCCCTGTTACAGACAGATACGGGTGGAGGTCAGTGTTTCCACCCGCTGAGAAGAATTCACAGGGACTTTACAGTACATTAGCAAGTCTATGTCTCCACCCGCTGAGAAGAATTCACAGGGACTTTACAGTACATTAGCAAGTCTATGTTTCCACCCGCTGAGAAGAATTCACAGGGACTTTACAGTACATTAGCAAGTCTATGTTTCCACCCGCTGAGAAGAATTCACAGGGACTTTACAGTACATTAGCAAGTCTATCTACACGTAAACAATATATACTAAACTCAGTTGAATATTTTAGAAAACAATAGAAGCCTGCCTTGAGTAGTTAAATTTTGTTTTGTTTAACGTCAAAACTAGAGCACTTTGATTTATTAAGCATTGCCCATTGGAGGTCAAACATTTGGTACTTTTGACATGTAGTCATCAGAGAAAATCCGATGCATTTATCCTAATGCAGCAAGGGATATTTTATATGCATTTACCTATTGACAGGAAAGCACATACCACGGCCTTTGTTCAGTTGTGTTGCACTGCTTACAACGGTGAAAAAGGTGGTTCGATCCTGCAAGACAAACATCTCAAGCGAACAGTCAACCGACTGAGCTAAATGCCGTCACTACACCTGCTGACAAAGAAAGGATTCCTCCACAGGAACTTCTATCGATCGATATGGCCCTTCAGCAAGTCTATCTAGGTCCCGTACAGTATCTCACAGGTTGATATACTGGACGCCAGTGTTAATGCATCTTCAAATGTTATCGCATACACGTGTGAGGTTGCTTTGAAACACAATAACCATAAGCCCTGCATAACACACAATAACCATAAGTCCTGTATAAGACACAATAGCCATAAGCCCTGTAAAGCACACAAGAACCTTAACCCATGTATAACACACAACCATAAGCCCTGTATAAAACACAATAACCATAATCCCTGTATAACACACTAACCAAAACCCCTGTTTAACACACTGTAACCATAAGGCCTGTATAACACAATATAGCCATAACCCCTGTATAACACACAATAAACATAACCCTTCTATAACACACAATAACCATAAGCCCTGTAAAACACACAGTAATCATAACCCCTGTATAACACACAATAATCATAACTCCTGTATAGAACACAATAAACATAAGCCTTGTATAACGCACAATAACAATAATAACTCTATAACACACAATAAACATAACCCATGTATAACACGCAATAAACATAACCCTATTATAATACGCAATAACCATAAGCCCTGTATAAAACACAATAAACATAACCACAGTATAGCATACAATAAACATAACCACAGTATAATACGCAATAACCATAAGCCCTGTATAATACACAATAAACATAACCCCAGTATAACATACAATAACCATAACCCCTGTATAACACACAATAACCATAACCCCTGTATAAAACACGATAACAATAACCCCTGTATAACACACGATAACCATAAGCCCTATATAACACACAATAACCATAACCCCTGTATAACACACAATAACCATAACCCCTGTACAACACTTGATAACAATAAAACTGTATAACACGCAATAACCATAACCCTGGTATAACATACAATGACCATAAACCCTGTATAACACACAATAACCATAACCGCTGTATAACACACAATAACCATAAGCCCTGTATAAAACACGATAACCATAAGCCCTGTATAACACACAATAACCATAACCCCTGTATATAGTTTTGGGTCTATTTATTGCTTCCAGGATACATCCAGTTCCAATGTTTACACAACCAATATTATTATTCAGACTTAGGAACCCACCCCACCCCAACCCCAGCTCGAGGACAAAAAGGTACGGTTTTTGTGTTCTACTCTATATAAAGGAAACAATTGCTTATCTCCCCCCACCCCCCCCCCCCCCCCCCACCCTCACCCCCCACCCCTTGACTAGAGACTGTACCCCATCACTAAATATGGTCCCCGCCCCACTTCAGATGTTCTTATGTGACCTTTAGTTGTTCTCATATTAAAGGGAGGGACGTAGCTCAGTGGTAAAACGTTCACTTGATGCGCGGTCGTTCTGGGTTCAATCCCTGTTGGTGGGCCCATTGGGCTATTTCTGGTTTCAGCAGGTGCACCACGACTGGTATATCAAAGGCCGTGGTATAACCTACCCTTCCTGTGGGATAGTGCATATAAACGATCCCTTGCTACTAATTTCAAAAAAATGTGTCTAGTTTTCTCTCTAAGACTAGACGTCAAATTGACCAAATATTTGACATACATTAACCGATGTTTAATCAATCAATGACCTCTAGTGGTGTTGTTAAACACAAAAAATAATTTTATCTACTCATATTATTTTTAACTGGTGTGTTTTTAATGGAGCGCCATTCGGGGAAAATGAGCAGATCTGAAACCTTTTCACCATTTATATTTCCATCATTCTACCCACAATATTAGTTATAATCCACGTTAAAATGCGTAATGATTGATTTACAACCCTATATAGCTATCTGGCAGCAATGCTAATATGAATTAATGTCAATTCGTCTTCCGCGGTAGTTCTTCCTCACTGGCATAGCTAGAGGTGGGGACTTGGAGGTTACGCCCCCCGCCGCAAGCCCACCCCCAGTTTAATATCTTAATATATATAAGAAGTGGGTTTTTTATTCTTTTCTTGTTTAACGACACCACTAGAGAACATTGATTTAATAATCAGCTATTGGATGTCAAACATTTGGTAATTTTGACATGGCGTCTTAGACACATTTTTAAACAATTACTAGCAATGGATTTTTTATATGCACCATCCCACAGACAGGATAGCATATACCAGTTGTGGTGCACTGACTGGAACCAGAAATAGCCCAATGGGCCTATGACAGGGATCGATCCATAACCGTCCCGCCCCTTTTTATAATCAGAGCTGTTAGAATCGGCCGGGGCGACGATAACCCTCACATTGAGCAAGTCACTGCAGGTATTAAAAATGAATTGAAGACATCTCGCTCGCTGTCAACAAATTCAACTTGCCCTTGTTACATTGCATGCACCAACAACCCACCGACCCACACAATCAACAACCTATTTTCTACTCCCGACACCACCCTTGTTACCACAGAATATAGGCTAAATTGTAAGAGACAAAATCATAGCTAGAAAGCTCCGTATTTCTGTATTTTAACTGCATCTAACAACCAATACTGACCTCATGTGACGGACTGCAACACTGCCACGCCCACACTCGACATGGCGGGTGATCGGACTTTCTGTTCAGTGATCCCGTAAAACTACACACCTTAAATTACCATCCTTCTTGAAAGTGAATATGAATAAAATGTTCATAACACCATTATTCCTCTCGATAACAACAGCATCGTTCATCTTTATAATTAGTTTAAATAAAGCGTTCAGCACGACAACGTCATTGTTATTTATGCACATAGCACGTACAACATCGTCAGCCGTCACTAATCTCAATCTGTCTCGTGAGGGTGAAATAGTCCCGTTATCTCTTATCGGAAAAACTATACTATTACCTTATATGGGTTATCAACCTGTTTGCATACCACCCATTAATATCGTTAAACTGAGGTAAGAACGTTTCGCTGAAAAGGTCTTGCCTTGACATGAATACTAGTAATAATTGTCTTTTGTCGTTCTAGTCAATATCCAGTGTGATATAACCGTAAATAAAATGTGGTGCGTAAGTCGTTTGACACTCTTTCTTCAAGTAGGGCAATATATTAGTATAAACTAAATGTGTGATTGGCCTTGTTGTTATGTACATCGTATCTATGTTTGTTGAAGGGAACACCTATTAACTACTGGCGTAAACAGAATTTTTTTTATCGGGAGGGGGGGGGGGGGGGGGCACCACATTTTCAAGCACGTTGTCTACGAGTCATATTACGTGGAGACAGTAAAATACATAACGTGGT
Organism: Gigantopelta aegis; assembly: GCF_016097555.1. NCBI lineage: Eukaryota > Metazoa > Mollusca > Gastropoda > Neomphalida > Peltospiridae > Gigantopelta > Gigantopelta aegis. Next base: position 11,259,387 of record NC_054710.1, on the reverse strand, counting down.
GGAGAAAAAACCCATGTGTGATTGTGTGTTGCCCCCATGCCCCTTCCCCCGCCTCTGCCAGTGCTAGTAAGGTACCCCATCATCAAAACGTTTAAGCAAGTTCCCCATGAACACAACCTCTTGGGTTTCATGTGACTAGGCCGAGGGGCGGTATATACGTATGTTGTTAGGGACTGGGTCCAGGGGCGGTATATACGTATGTTGTTAGAGACTGGGTCCAGCGGCGGTATATACGTATGTTGTTAGAGACTGGGTCCAGGGGCGGTATATACGTATGTTGTTAAAGACTGGGTCCAGGGGCGATATATACGTATGTTGTTAGAGACTGGGTTCAGCGGCGATATATACGTATGTTGTTAGAGACTGGGTCCAGGGGCGGTATGTACGTATGTTGTTAGAGACTGGGTCCAGCGGCGATATATACGTATGTTGTTAGAGACTGGGTCCAGGGGCGGTATATACGTATGTTGTTAAAGACTGGGTCCAGGGGCGATATATACGTATGTTGTTAGAGACTGGGTCCAGCGGCGATATATACGTATGTTGTTAGAGACTGGGTCCAGGGACGGTATATACGTATGTTGTTAGAGACTGGGTCCAGGGGCGGTATATACGTATGTTGTTAAAGACTGAGTCCAGGAGCGGTATACACGTATGTTTTTAGAGACTGGGTCCAGGGGCGGTATATACGTATGTTGTTAGAGACTGGGTCCAGTGGCGATATATACGTATGTTGTTAGAGACTGGGTCCAGGGGCAGTATACACGTATGTTTTTAGAGACTGGGTCCAGGGGCGGTATATACGTATGTTTTTAGAGACTGGGTCCAGGGACGGTATATACGTATGTTTTTAGACACTAGGTCCAGAGGCGGTATATACGTATGTTTTTAGAGACTGGGTCCAGTGGCGATATATACGTATGTTGTTAGAGACTGGGTCCAGGGGCAGTATACACGTATGTTTTTAGAGACTGGGTCCAGGGGCGGTATATACGTATGTTTTTAGAGACTGGGTCCAGGGACGGTATATACGTACGTTTTTAGACACTAGGTCCAGAGGCGGTATATACGTACGTTTTTAGACACTAGGTCCAGGGGCGGTATATACGTATGTTTTTAGACAATAGGTCCAGGGGCGGTATATACGTATGTTTTTAGACACTAGGTCCAGGGGCAGTATATACGTATGTTGTTAGAGACTGGGTCCAGGGGCGGTATATACGTATGTTTTTAGAGACTGGGTCCAGGGGCGGTATACACGTATGTTTTTTTAGAGACTGGGTCCAGGGGCGGTATATACGTATGTTTTTAGAGACTGGGTCCAGGGGCGGTATATACGTATGGTTTTAGGGACTGGGTCCAGGGGCGGTATATACGTATGTTTTAAGAGATCTAGAGACTGGGTCCAGGGGCGATATATACGATGTTGTTAGGGACTGGGTCCATGGGCGATATATACGCATGTTGTTAGAGACTGGGTCCAGGGGCAGTATATATGTATGGTTTTAGAGACTGGGTCCAGGGGCGGTATATACGTATGTTGTTAGAGACTGGATCCAGGGGCGGTATATACGTATGTTGTTAGAAACGGGGTCCAGGGGCGGTATATACGTATGTTGTTAGTGACTGGGTCCAGGGGTGATATATACATATGTTGTTAGAGACTGGGTCCAGGGACAGTATATACGTATGTTGTTACAGATTGGGACCAGGGACGGTATATACGTATTTGTTCGTGACTGGTTCCAGGGTGGTTTATACGTATGCAGTTACAAACTAGGTCCAGGGGCGGTATATGCGTATGTTATTGGTGACTGGGTTCAGGGGCGGTATATAAGTATATTGTTAGCGACTGGGTCCAGGGGCGGTGTATGTGTATGTTGTTAGAGACCACGTTCTATATTAGTAACATTATTAGATATCACAAAGTATTGTTAACTATTGTGTAAGATAAATGGACTGAATCTCTTTTGAAATACTAGCATGTTGAGATAGCGCCGTACCTTTAACACTAAACAAAAATAAGACATTCACACAGAAGGAAACAAAACACCCACCAAACCCCCCACCAAAAACCTATCAAAACAAAGAAACATTAAAAAAACCCACCTAAATCTGTTCTTTCTGGTATATCAAACGTTAAAATTGTTTTTAAAACACAAAAACACCCAACCAAACAAACAATCACACACGTAACAAATTTAAACAAACAACAAACAAGCAAACAAGACAAAGAAACAAAATATAGAAAAATAATGATAAACATAAAAAACAAAAACAAACAAAAATAAACAAACAAACAATAAAATGTGTTCTTCAGTTTAATTATGTTTTGTTGTTGATAAAGTCGATTTCTCGTTCTAGCCACGACTGGTATATCAAAGGTTGTGGTATGTGCTATCCTGTCTGTGGGATGGTTCATACAAAATATCCTTTGCTGTTAATGGAAAAATGTAGCGGGTTTCAACGTTACCAAATATTTCACATACAGTAGCCAATGATCAATAACTCAATGTGCTCTAGTGGTGTCGTAAAACAAAACAAACTAACTTTAACTGTTGGATAACCTGGGAGGAACGTATTCCAGTGGTGAAGTGCTCGCCTGATGTACGGTGAAACATTTGGATGTCAAACATTTGGCCATTTTGACGTCTAGTCTTGGAGAGAAAACCCGCTTGTTTTTTTACGAGTAGCAAAGGATCTTTTATATGCTCCATCCCACAGACAGGATTGTACATACCATGGCCTTTAATGTCCCGCCCTTGAAATGTGTTGAGTGTGTCGATATATAAAACATTGCTTCCTTCTTATGCCGAAATGTTCTAAGGAAGTGTTTTATTTAGCGACGCACTCAACACATTTTTTTTATTTACAGTTATATGGCGTCAGACATATTGTTAAGGACTACACAGATATTGAGAGAGGAAACCCGCTGTCGCCACTACATGGGCTACTCTTTTCAATTAGCAGCAAGGGATCTTTTATATGCACCATCCCATAGACAGGATAGCACATGTCACGGCCTTTGATGTACCAGTCGTGGTGCACTGGCTGGAGCGAGAAATAGCGCAATGGGCCAAATGACGGGGAACGATCCCAAACCGACCGCGCATCAAGCGAGCGCTGTACCACTGGGCTACGCCTCGCCCAATCTTATGCCGGTGACAGACTACCACGTCAGCGGCGCGTAACTTCAACGTAGCAAGGCGTAGCTCGGCTGCAATGTAAGCTGGTTGGTGACAGACTATATTCAGGTTATAGCGTAAGAGAAGCACCCATCAGATTCTGTCTACAGAAAAAGTTTTAATTATCCTATGATTTTAAATTTTATAAGGGATGAGATGCAAATGACATCACCATCCCACCCCATCCCACTTCCACCCACCCCGCCGCCTATGGTACAATAATTGTCCAATGTTGATTATTGCAAAGAGTTCGACCCGTACCCCTCTATATCAAGGCTCTAAAGACTAACCCTAACCCTAAACCTAAAACTAACCTTAACCATCGAAAGGGTGGAACTCGTACCCTGCTGCGTAACAACATTCGCACACTGTCACCGAACATGTTTAGACAAGCGTTTCGCGGAATTCTTTCCTTTTCCAGGTAGCCGAGTTGTCAGTACTGACCCAGATATGAGACACGATAGGCGACCTACCGTGTCCATAATTACAGACAAATACGGGTGGAGGTGAGTGTTTCCACCCGCTGACAAGAATTCACAGGGACTTTACAGCACATTAACAAGTCTACCTACATGTACACAATATATATATATATATATATATGTATATGTATATATATATATATATATATATATATATATATATATATATATATATATATATATATATATACTGAACCCAAATGAATATGTTAGAACAAAATAGAAGCCCTGAATATGTTAGAACAAAATAGAAGCCCTCCTTGAGTAGTTAAAGTTTGTTTTGTTTAACGACACCACTGGAACACATTGATTAATTAAACATCGCCTATTGGATGTCAAACATTTGGTAATTCTGGCATGTAGTCATCAGAGATTTTTAATCCAGATACCGACTCCAAACCCTGAGTGAGTGCTCCGCAAAGCTCAATGGGTAGGTGTAAACCACCTGCAACGACCAGTGATCCATAACTGGTTCAACAAAGACCATGGTTTTTGCTATCCTGCATCTGGGCAGCGCAAATAAAAGATCCCTTGCTGCTGCTAATCGGAAAGAGTAGCCCATGTAGTGGCGACAGCGGGTTTCCTCTCAAAATATGTGTGGTCCTTAACCATATGTCCGACGCCATATAACCGTAAATAAAATGTGTTGAGTGCGTCATTAAATTAAACATTTCTTTCTTTCTTTCTTTCATCAGAGAAAACTCGATACACTTTTTTTAATGCAGCAAGAGATGGCAGCAGTTATGTTCCACTGGTTGGAACGATAAAAGAAACACATTAAGTTGAATGGATCCACCCAGGTGGTTCGATCCTGCGTCGCAAGCACCTCAAGCGAACAGTCAACCGACCGAGCTAAAACCCCACCTCTTAACCCGCTGACAAAGAATTGATTTCTCCATAGCAACTTCTATCGATCGATATGGCTCTTCAGGAAGTCTATCTAGGTCCCGTACAATATCTGACAGGTTTATAGACCCATGACAGACGTGCGCTACAACAGCTTGCTCTGAATGCGCGCGTAAAATCCCACGACCTGACCTGACCTGACTCAAATCCATTGAAAACGCATCTACCAGTTTTCTGTGGTTATTGCTATACCGCATACAGGTGTAAGGTTACTTTGAAACACAAATAACCATAACCCCTGTATAGAGTTCTGGGGTTATTTATTGCTTACCAGACTACATCCAGTTACAATGTATACAAAACTACTATTATTATTCAGGCTTCTAGGAACCAGGGTGGATGGACCAGTGCCCCCCCCCCCCCCCCATCAATTCATCAGTGTCCTACTCTATATAAATAAAGAAAAAGATGGCTTGTGCCTCCTCCCCCGCCCCATCATTAAAAATTCACACACCACACACACACTAGATACTGTACCCCATCATTAAATATCCCCCCCCACCCACCCACCCACTCGATACTGTACCGTATTTCTGTATTTTAACTGCATCTTACAACCAATACTGACCTTATGTGACTGACTGTGACACTGCCACGCCCACACTCAACATCGAGGGTGATCGGACTTTCTGTTCAGTGATCCCGTGAAACTACACAACTTAAGTTACCATCCTTCTTGAAAGTGAATATGAATAAAATGTTGACAACACCATCTTTCTTCTTTATAATTAGCTTAAATAAAGAGTTCACAACGACAACACCATTGTTATTTGTGCACACAGCACGTACTACGTCGTCAGTTGTCACTAATCTCAATCTATCTCGTGACGGTGAAATAGTCCCGTTATCTCTTCTACGAAAAACATACACTATTACCTTATATGGGTTATCAGCCTGTTTATACACCACTCCATTAAAGGGACATACCCTAGTTTTTAAACACTAAGGCATATTTTTACTATTATAGTCGTTTTTGATAACTGAAATCATACTTTACTTAGATTTTATTGTTTAGATGATCCATTTCCGTACATTCGAAGTGTTTTTGGTCATCCTGGTGTTTTTAATATCACAAAATGCATTTATCATATTTTTAAAAATGCGCGTGTGTCTGGGAGATAACAGTAGTCTGTTTCTAGAGGGTATTTCACCATCTCAAAATCACAGACTCATGTTTCACTCAATTGTAACTTTATCCAAATATGCTACAGGTTTGTAGATTAACTAAACTTAGTGTTAATTTTCACGGGCTGAAACTAGGGTATGTCCCTTTAATATCGTTACGCTGACGAAAGTAAGTTCAGGCTAAACCGAAGTAACAATCACATGAATGATTGTTCTATGCCCTTCTAATCAATATACGACGTCACATAACGGTGTTAAGTGGTTCGCCTCGCCGGCCCCACGACCAAAACTGTTTACATAGTCGCCGACACACCTGGCGTGCAGGTATAATAATATTGCATACTTCCCAGAACTACTGACTTTTCTACGTATTATCATGACAAATGAAAACAAATTTACTCGGAACTTGTAAGCGTGTAGGGAAAAATGAGGGTAGTTACACCTACAAAGAATAGTTTGTTTTGTTTAACAACACCACTAGAGCACATTGGTTAATTAATCATCGGCTATTGGATATCAAACATCTGGTAGTTCTGACTCGTAGTCATCAGAGGAAACCCGCTTCATTTTTCTTAATGCAGTAAAGGATCTTTTATATGCACTTTCTCTCAGACAGGAAAGCACATACCACGGCCTTTGACTAGTTGTGGTGCACTGGTTGGAACAAGAAAACAACAATCAGTTGAATGGATCCATAGAGGTGGTTCGATCCTGCGTCGCAAGCACCTCAAGCGGGCACTCAACCGACTGAGGTAAATCCCGCTGTACACTGATAGAAAAAAACCAAACCAACAAAAAAACATGTCTGTTAGCTGATGACCACTGACTGTTACTGTAGGCCCTTAGGAACGGGGAAGGGAGGGGGTTCTACCCTCCCACCCCATTCGAGGACAACCATTTATTTTTATTTTCCAACTCTATATCAATATATAGATAAAATATAAAACAAAAATAGATAAAATATAAAATATATAAAATATGGCTTGTGCCCCTCCACCCCACCACTACAGAGGGTGTACCCCCTCACTGGGGGTTGTCTCTCCCCCCAGCCCCGATATCGTTACTACGAGCCTGGACTGTCACTGTTTTACATCCACTGCATTACAGTGCCACATACATGCACAGCCAGGCGTTTTCTCTTACAGGTAGCCGAGTTGTCAGTACTGACCCAGATATCAAACTCGCTAGACGACCTACCTGTATTTCTCCGTGTCCATTGTTACACAGCGATACGGGTAGACGTGGAATTTCCACGTGCTAGGTAAGAAGAATGGATTCGGCAACAAGAACTTGTATAGGGTTTGTGCTACCAAATCAACTCCCATAGACGGCAATGGTAACATATGAGGCTAAAACTCCTACCTGCAGCGTATCAATCGACATATACACCACGGATATAAATTTATACTACCACCCCTCACCCTTAAAGTGAATCAGAAAACAATTGGGGGTCAAGCTGCTCATTTCAGAGATAACGGGTAGTGGTTATGACTACGGTACCCTAGGTCCGCACAAAATGTGAAGTGTGTTTTTTTTTTACAGGTACCCTATACATGATTCAAGCACAAGGCTTGTGGTACTAGATTAAATATATAGAATTGCATACATTTTTAACCAGATAAACCCTTTTTTTTTTACAGCCAACACTCATATTTATTACCGATCACAGGACTTGTGGTGTTAACTTCTCTGTCAACTCGAACTTTGACCCAGCCGGAATTTATTTGGTTTAGTCCTACCTATGGTCTGTTTGCATCAAAAAGGAATCTATGAATTTGCAATGTATCTCTGTTTATATAAAAAAAAAATGATTTAAACTAATACTAACTCAATTTTTTTTAAATGTATATGTAAATAAAAATGTTTCCTAACAAAATGCCATTACAAATATAGATTATATCTCCTTTTTAATACAGGGGTTAAAACAAAATGCTAGAATAGCCAATGTATGTGTCTTCACTTGCATTGTCACTGAAGTAATCGATAATGCAGTACACGGAGATTAAAAGTAGAATTGTGCGTGCTTTAGTTTGGCTCTTCCATCAGTTGCCTTCACACCCGTGTTACAAAAACAACAAGAGTTAACCTGTGCAATTCGATGGCAATTTATAAAGAAATATATTCTTATTTACATTGACATGTGTTTCACAAAAACTTTATTGGAGTTGTTATGTGTTTAAAATTTAATAATATATTTTAAAATTAATTTTAACTTTATTCCTTATGAAGATGCATGACAATTCATCGGTTCCCTTTTTAACGCAAACGGGCTATAGCGAACTTTACGGCACTAGATGTCTAGATGTAGGCAGTGCACCACAACTGGTATATCAAAGGCCGTGGTATGTGCTGTTCTGTTTGTGGGATAGTGCATATAAAATATCCCTTGCTGCTAATGGGAAACTATAGCGGATTTCCTCTCTAAGACTGGGCGGGATTCAGCTCAGTCGGTTGAGTGCTTGCTTGAGATGCTTGCGTCGCAGGATCGAACCACCTCGGTGGATACATTCAGCTGATTTTTAAAACAAAAATTTCGTTCAAATCAGTGCACCACAACTGGATAAAGGCCGTGGTATGTGCTTTCCTGTCTGTGGAGTGGTGCATACAAAAGATTCCTTGCTACTAATGGAAAAATGTAGCGGGTTCCCTCTGTAAGCCTATATGTCAAAATTACCAAATGTTTGGCATCCAATAGCTGATGATTAATAAATCAATGTGCTCTAGTGGTGTCGTTAAATAAAACAAACTTGTTCAACAAGTCTTATGTAGGGCCTGTACAATAATATATTTTTTAATATTCTACACATGTAGTTAGACTTGCTGAAGTGCTGTAAAGGTCGTTACAAGTCCCTGTGAATATTCTACACATGTAGATAGACTTGCTGAAGTGCTGTAAAGGTCGTTACAAGTCCCTGTGAATATTCTACACATGTAGATAGACTTGCTGAAGTGCTGTAAAGGTCGTTACAAGTCCCTGTGAATATTCTACACATGTAGATAGACTTGCTGAAGTGCTGTAAAGGTCGTTACAAGTCGCTGTGAATATTCTACACATGTAGATAGACTTGCTGAAGTGCTGTAAAGGTCGTTACAAGTCCCTGTGAATATTCTACACATGTAGATAGACTTGCTGAAGTGCTGTAAAGGTCGTTACAAGTCCTTGTGAATAGGAAGGAAGTGTTTTATTTAACGACGCACACAGATTTTGAGAGGAAACCCGCTGTCGCCACTTCATGGGCTACTCTTTCCGCTTAGCAGCAAGGGATCTTTTATTTGCGCTTCCCACAGGCAGAATAGCACAAACCATGGCTTTTGTTGAACCAGTTATGGATCACTGGTCGGTGCAAGTGCTTTACACCTACCCACTGAGCCTTGTGGAGCACTCACCCAGGGTCTGGAGTCGGTATCTGGATTAAAAATCCCATGCCTCGACTGGGATCCGAACAGAGTACCTACCAGCCTGTTGACCGATGGCCTAACCACGACGCCACCGAGGCCGGTCAAACACGGGAATGTCCCTTTAAAAGGTATATATTAATTAATGTGGATTTCTCATACTTATTGTTGATGTTGATGTTGATAGAAGTATATGAACACATGAATATATATTGATAACACGTTACAGTTACAGACCCAGACGTCAAAATACACCAGCGGGCGGGACGTAGCCTGATGCGCGGTCGATCTAGGATCGATTCCCGTCGGTGGGCCCATTGGGCTATTTCTCGTTCCATCCAGTGCACCATGGGTTTTTTTTTTTTTTTTTTTTTTTTTGGGGGGGGGGGGGGGGGGTATTATTTATTTATTTTATTTTATTTTGTTTTTAGCTGAAGAAAATAGTCCACATGACTCTATAGTGGAATGTTCTGACTGGAAAGACGGGAGCTATCCCCTCAATATCCCCAGCGTAGCCGGTAAACCCGTTTATGGTTATTACGACAGTAAAGGGTGGCTGGTAAGTAAATTATTTTTTTTTTTTTTTTTTTGTTGTTTTTTTTTTGGGGTTTTTGTTGTTGTTTTTTTCCAATTTATTTCCGTGCTTATATCCAATTAAGGTTAACGGTTAGTGAGAATGAAGAAGGTGTAGTGGTTTTCTTACACCTACCCACTGAGTTGTTAAAACTCGCTCGGGGTGCGAACCGGTACCGGGATGCGAACCCAGTACCTACCGTCTTTTGTCCGACGGCTTTAAAGGGACATTCCCGAGTTTGCTGGAGTTTGTAAGATGTTTCTGTTAAAGGGACATTCCCGAGTTTGATGGAGTTTGTAAGATATTTCTCTTAAAGGGACATTCCCGAGTTTCTACGTTTAAACTTACATAATAAATATATTTTCTTGTTTACAATATCAGTGTCTGTATATTCAATGTGTTTCTGGTTGTCTTAATATTTGTAAGAAGCCCAAATTGGATTTACGTACGAAAAAATATTTTTATGAAAATAATATGAAATTTAACTTAGTACAAATATTAGAACGATCAGAAACTCGTTTAATATACAGCGACTAATATTTTATGCATAAAAATATATTTTATATGTAATTACAATCGGTAAAAAGTATCTGTTAATCCATAACATCTTAAAACGTGCAGCAAACTCAGGAATGTCCCTTTAACCACGACAGTTTACGGTGTAATATTCTATTTATCGTCGTGCACAGTGGCTTCTTCGAGATTCTGACTGAAATGATGGAATCAAACCCCTTGTTGTGCACAGACTAGCGCGTAATCCCGTCAACATGTATGGTTATTACGACAGTGATGGGTGCTTGGTAAGTAAATGGAAGGAAGGAAATGTTTTATTTAACGACGCACTCAACACATTTTATTTACGGTTATATTGCGTCAGACATATGGTTAAGGAGCACACAGATATTCAGAGGAAACCCGCTGTCGCCACTTCATGGGCTAGCAGCAAGGGATCTTTTATATGCACCATCCCACAGACAGGGTAATACTTACCACGGCCTTTGATATACCAGTCGTGGTGCACTGGTTGGAACGAGAAATAGCCCAATGGGCCTACCGACGGGGATCGATCCCAGACTGACCGTACATCGAGCGAGTGCTTTACCACTGGTCTACGCCCCGCCCCCTGGTAAGTAAATGTGTTTGAGAGTGTAACATTCTGTCACTCGGCGTAAACAGTGGCTTCCCCGATATTCCGGGTAAAACTAGTAAGTAAATGTGTTTTAGAGTGTAACGTTCTGTCACTCGACGTAAACAGTGGCTTCCCCGATATTCCGGGTAAAACTAGTAAGTAAATGTGTTTGAGAGTGTAACGTTCTGTCACTCGACGTAAACAGTGGCTTCCCCGATATTCCGGGTAAAACTAGTAAGTAAATGTTTTAGAAACTTCTGTCACTCGTAAGTTGTAAGTAAATGTTTTGAGAGTGTAACGTTCTGTCACTCGACGTAAACAGTGGCTTCCCCGATATTCCGGGTAAAACTAGTAAGTAAATGTGTTTTAGAGTGTAACGTTCTGTCACTCGACGTAAACAGTGGCTTCCCCGATATTCCGGGTAAAACTAGTAAGTAAATGTGTTTTAGAGTGTAACGTTCTGTCACTCGACGTAAACAGTGGCTTCCCCGATATTCCGGGTAAAACTAGTAAGTAAATGTGTTTTAGAGTGTAACGTTCTGTCACTCGACGTAAACAGTGGCTTCCCCGATATTCCGGGTAAAACTAGTAAGTAAATGTGTTTGAGAGTGTAACGTTCTGTCACTCGACGTAAACAGTGGCTTCCCCGATATTCCGGGTAAAACTAGTAAGTAAATGTGTTTGAGAGTGTAACGTTCTGTCACTCGACGTAAACAGTGGCTTCCCCGATATTCCGGGTAAAACTAGTAAGTAAATGTGTTTTAGAGTGTAACGTTCTGTCACTCGGCGTAAAAAGTGGCTTCCCCGATATTCCGGGTAAAACTAGTAAGTAAATGTGTTTTAGAGTGTAACGTTCTGTCACTCGACGTAAACAGTGGCTTCCCCGATATTCTGGGTAAAACTAGTAAGTAAATGTGTTTTAGAGTGTAACGTTCTGTCACTCGACGTAAACAGTGGCTTCCCCGATATTCCGGGTAAAACTAGTAAGTAAATGTGTTTGAGAGTGTAACGTTCTGTCACTCGACGTAAACAGTGGCTTCCCCGATATTCCGGGTAAAACTAGTAAGTAAATGTGTTTTAGTGTAACGTTCTGTCACTCGACGTAAACAGTGGCTTCCCCGTGTATTCTAAAACTAGTAAGTAAATGTGTTTTAGAGTGTAACGACGTAAACAGTGGCTTCCCCGATATTCCGGGTAAAACTAGTAAGTAAATGTGTTTGAGAGTGTAACGTTCTGTCACTCGACGTAAACAGTGGCTTCCCCGATATTCCGGGTAAAACTAGTAAGTAAATGTGTTTGAGAGTGTAACGTTCTGTCACTCGACGTAAACAGTGGCTTCCCCGATATTCCGGGTAAAACTAGTAAGTAAATGTGTTTGAGAGTGTAACATTCTGTCGCTCGACGTAAACAGTGGCTTCCCCGATATTCCGGGTAAAACTAGTAAGTAAATGTGTTTGAGAGTGTAACATTCTGTCACTCGACGTAAACAGTGGCTTCCCCGATATTCCGGGTAAAACTAGTAAGTAAATGTGTTTGAGAGTGTAACATTCTGTCGCTCGACGTAAACAGTGGCTTCCCCGATATTCCGGGTAAAACTAGTAAGTAAATGTGTTTGAGAGTGTAACATTCTGTCGCTCGACGTAAACAGTGGCTTCCCCGATATTCCGGGTAAAACTAGTAAGTAAATGTGTTTGAGAGTGTAACATTCTGTCGCTCGACGTAAACAGTGGCTTCCCCGATATTCCGGGTAAAAGTAGTAAGTAAACATAAAAGTATACATTGTGTATATAACAAAACAGCATCCAGTTCTTCGCTCTCGAATATTTATAATTAAGGGTGGAATAGAAGAATCTAACGATATGCGACCCTGTGGAATACAAAATATATTACATCCGATCGGCTCCCGCCCATAGCGGGTTTAACGACTTGGATATGTGTAAGGCTACTACACCGACTTCTCTCTCACTATCCCACTAACCACTAACCCAATTTCCTGGACAGACAGCCCAGATAGCAGAGGTGTCTGCCCAGGGCAGCGTGCTTGAACCTTTGTTGTTGTTTCTATCGATAACGTAGCAGGATCCGTGCGTATACGTCAAAGAACCGTTTCGTCCGTTTAGTTGTTGGTTTTTGTTGTTTGTTGGGGTTTTTCTTTCTTTTCCCCCTTTCTCCTTTTTCTTTATTTTGTTCTTTATTTTTATTTTGGGCAGGACGTAGGCTAGTGGTATGGCTGTCGCTTGATGCGTGATCGCTTTGGGATCGATCTCTGTCGTTGTGCCCATTGGGCTATTTTTCGTTCCAGCCAGTGCACCACGACTGATATATCAAAGGCCGTGGTGTGTGGTATGTGGTGCATATAAAAGATCCCTTGCTACTAATGGAAAAATGTAGCGTGTAGCGGGTTTCCTCTCTAAAGCTATATGTCAAAATTTCCAAATGTTTGACATCCAATAGCCGATTATTAATAAATCAGTGTGCTCTAGTGGTGTCGTTAAACAGAACAAACTAACTTTATTTTATTTTAATTTTGTAAACTGAAAACTTGGTAAACTCTTTTCATTATTATCCTTCAGATCATACAGAGACGAACTGTTGGAAGAAACCAAACATTCAACAGGACATGGGGTGGCTATGAATATGGGTTTAGACGGCTGAAAGACAATGGGTGGCTAGGTAATGTACATCAAGTAAATAAACGTTCTTGTGTACGCAGAACGCGCACATACACACGCACATACACACGCACATACACACACACAGACAATAAAAACAGAAAACAAACACACACTCGCATACACACAGACAGACACACGTGCAAACACACACACACACACACACACACACTGATAGAGAGAGACGGATATTGACAAAGCGAGAGAGAGAGAGAGAGAGAGAGAGAGAGAGAGAGAGAGAGAGAGAGAGAGAGACAAAAACACAGAGAAAGAGTGTGTGTGTGTGTGTGTGTGTGTGCGCGTGTACACACGTAGACACACACGCACACTATAACACATTGCTGTGATGTATGTAACTGATTCCAGGACTACGCTTTATCAACTTGCTCACCCGTCACAGGCGCTACAAGATCCAGTTCTATGTAGAGTATGACGACGTGGACAGTGCTACTATAGAGTAGGGGAGGTTCTCTGTCGCAGACGCAGAGAATAAATACAGACTGAGTCTTCGCGACCCATCGCCAGGAAATGCGGGTGAGGCTAAAGTTTGTTCTGTTTACCAACGCCACTAGAGCTCATTGATTTATTAATCATCGGCTACAGGATATCAAAGTTTTTATAATTCTGATATAAACAATTAGATAAAACCCGCAACGGATGTTTTATATGCACCATCCCACAGACATGATAACACATACCACGGCCTTTGATATACCAGTCGTGGTGCACTGGCTGGAACGATAAATAGCTCAATATGGGGCCCACTAACGGGGATTGATCCGAGACCGACCGTGCAGTAGGTGAGAGTTTTAGCACTGGAAAACGATCCTTCAAAATGCAGGTAAGGCTGACGTTTGATCTGTTTACTAACACCAGTACAAGTACATTGATTAATTAATATTTGATAATTCTGACATACAGTCTCGGGTGAAACCCGCTGAATTTTTCTATTAGTAGATCGAATGTTCTTTTTTATCAATATATTTTCCAGAGCAGCACGACTCGGCCTCTCCCCCCGCCCCATAAACTTTTGTAGCCACAGTCAAGACCCGTCTCTGCTAAACTTCCTACACACGCACCTGGCATAAGTTCATTCAGCAAACGTTTCGCTAACGATCACGAGCTATTTGATTGGTTCCCGACGTGACCATTTGATTTAACGTGAAGCGCATAAACCAGTCAGCCGGACGGTTTGTCTGCTCGGTCTTGCTGAACGCAGCCCTGAATTACCAGTGTTCGAGATTAAATTTCTTGGCCAGTATCCCAATTGGATACTAACATTCCAAAATCTGGTATCCCACCTGAGAATTTAGTATTATATGGCATCCCAGTGGGATACTGGGTTCTTGAAGTCTGGTATCCAGAATTAAATTCTGGTATCCCTGGGATATTGGAATACCGTTAATCTCGAACACTGATTACCCATTTAAATCTTAATTTTTGGTAGAGGGGGGAAAGGCAAATGCTGAAATAGCTGTTGCACGCGCAATCTGTGTTATATGCATAATCCTGTTTTTGTTTCATTTGCTTCAGACAAAAGAATGAAGTATCATAGCGGTAAACGGTTCGGCACGTGGGATGAAGATACTGACAGGAGCTCTATGAACTGTGTCACGAGTTTCGGCGGAGGATGGTGGGTATGGCAACTGCGCACAGGCCAACCTCAATTCGGAAACAGTGATGTGGGGTGACTATAAAACCAGACCAATAACACGAACTGTGATCAAAATCAGACCAACGGTTTATTAAAGATTTTTGGATTCGTTTTCATTCCTCTCTCTCTCTCTCTCGTATTTCTTTCTTACTCGCTCGCTACCTCTCTTGATCTGTTTTTCGTCTCTCTCTCTCTCTCTCTCTCTCTCTCTCTCTCTCTCTCTCTCTCTCTCTCTCTCTCTCTCTCTGTGTACATCATCATCACCTACAGGTGCTACGAAGGAAGGAATAAATATTTCACACGAACTGTGATGAAAATCCGACCAACGGTTTATTTTTAGATTCGTTTTCATTCTTTCTTTTCTATTTGTTTTTCTTGCACCACGTCATCACCTACGGGAGCTACGAAGGAAGGAATAAATATTTTAAAGTTAAAGTTTGTTTTGTTTAACGATACTACTAGAGCGTTTCGATTAATTAATAATTGACCATTGGATGTCAAACACTTGGTAGTCTTCAGAGGAAACCCGCTATATTTTTCCATTAGCAGCAAGGGATCTTTTATAAGCACTTCCCCACAAACTTTTGCGGTGCACTGGTTAGAACGAGAAAAAATCCCAATCAGTTAAATGGATCAACCTAGGTGGTTTAACCCTGCGTCGCATGCAACTCAGGCTTGCGTTCATGCAGAGCCTCGCGGAATTTCCCATTTACCTTCACATGATAAAGCAGATATCCGACGTCATTAACTAGTTATTCTCTATTTATTCACACCAACGAGGTTATATATATCTAATGGCTATTGGCGAAGAGTTGTCTCGTCACAGAGCGACATGTTAGATATCCAAGAATAGTATCACCACAGGCCAATTCAGCAGGTTGGTAAGACATATCGTCTGCGTCTTGACGAAAGCTGTTATGATCATCATTTTCACTGTCTGGCATTCGATCAATCTGATTAAAATTAGCTCTACTGGGTCTACCCTGGTAGATCTAACAGTAGTGCGTGGACTCCCATGTCCAGGTGACATTTGATCTATAAATAACAATTCAAATATCGACCAATTACACTTCGCCGTTTATAGCATTATTCGGGAGCATACAAATTCTAAAAATATCGGGCGAGACTATTTATGTAATAGGCGAACTTGTTGGTCTATTTCAACATTAAAAAAAACAGGGGGGGGGGGGGGGGAGTGCAGTAATAAACTCTGGATGTATAGTAGTATAAACAGATTTGATGGCTATATCATCACGGTTTTTTTTTTTGTCTTGAAACGAATTTTATATAAAATTTTATATTGAAATTAGTTTCCGGCATACTTCGTAATTCACCCGAATTGTTTCGTATATCCTCGGCATAATCACGAATGTTTTCAAATTCTTTTTAAATCACTGGCATGATTTTGCAAGTAAGGTTTTGATTGGTCGAATGAAAGGTCAACTGGACATGAGCTCCAACGGGCTACTGTTAGATCCACATGTAACAGTGGAGCTCATTTTAATTACATTGGCATTCGATTGTTCTCGCCCTTTGCAATGCTGTGTAGAACAGCACAACCGATTAAGATAGCCATAGTATTCGTTAGTTTATTACGTAAACAATACCTCAGACAAGGGAATCGTGCTTTTATGATCACAAACACGCGTTAAATTACACCTCTAGTTTGCGCACGCGCTAAATTATAATTGCGCTCCGCTTCTGAAACTAGATTTCTGGGTGGTGTCACAATGTAGTTTGTACACGAGTATCCACCATCACCCACTAAAATACACCTCCTGTAATTTCAGGATTCCATTTTCAATCAAAGTTTGCTGCTTGTAAAAGTAAGGGAAGTGTGCAATTTTATCAAACCTTTTGTTTTTGGTTTTTTTCAGCTTTTTCTCTTGGTGAAAATGTAATGAATCTTCCTTTTAGTAAGGCAATTTCTCTATTTACTAAACGTATAGCACGGTTAGCGGGCGAAACATTTACACCCACCGTATCACCCACTACACGTATGCTGGATGTGGCATAAAAGCAGTTAACAGTACCTTATTTGTGGGTGAAATGGTACCAGCTTGGTCATTGTATGAACTCTGGAGTCAATTACTCAGGATATTCACAATATCCACGTCGTCGTAACAATCCAGTGGGTTCAAATGATCTCTAAAAAATTCTTTCTCGCCTCATGGTCCTCCGATACTGACGCAATACACGATTTCCGTGCCAAAAATGATCCATGTTGAAAAGTTATTTTTAACAAACCCGGTGATGAACCACCTCAAGGGCAGGTTTGACAAACACAATTGTAGTCCGGGATTAAGCTATGATTTACTGAAACCCAGACATGTGAAATGCGGTCTACACACGACCCATGGTTTAACACAGGTTTCCATAACCCATCGATAACCCATGCATGTGAAATCGGCCCTGAACGTTTATATTCCATGCGTACTATTTCTAATGTGAAACTCTGAATGTTTATATTTTAGGTGTGAAACTTTCATGCGTGTTATTTCTGATGTGATGCTTTTCACTCTGTCTCGATATCATGTGTGCCATTTCTGATGTGATATGTTTTACTCTATAAATAGAGATTATAAAAAAAACAAATTGTGAGCATTTGAATTGTTTTCCAAGTTAGTGTTGTGGGGTTTTGTCTTGTGAGCATTTGTCTGCATACACTTTAATACACTAAAACACGATGGAGTGACACCAGCATGTGCTGCCAAGATGCATTACGTTTTGGTTAAACAAATAACACAAATGCCAATTATGTTCAGCATAAAAATAGGATTTTAATCAAATATAAGAAATTGACTAAAAACATTTCATCAGTACATGTTTAAACACAATAATTCGACTCACCTAACAAACGTATTCTGCGTGGTATCATGAGTTCATTAAAAATAATTCATCTGCTGTTTAAAGAAAATAATTCCATGGACTTAAACTTATTGCCTAACAAACGTATTCGGCGTGGTATAATTAGTTCATTAAAAATTATTCATGTACTGTTTAACGAAAATAAATCCAGACTTGAATATCTCGCCTAACAAACGTATTCTGTGTGGTATAACAGATATCTAAAACTAATTCATCAGCTGTTTAAAGAAAGTCCACAGACTTAAACGTCTCACCTAACAAACGTATTCTGTGGTATAACGAATATCTAATTCATCAGCTGTTTAAAGAAAGTCCACAGACTTAAACGTCTCACCTAACGAACGTATTCTGTGGTATAACGAATATCTAATTTATCAGCTGTTTAAAGAAAGTCCACAGACTTAAACGTCTCACCCAACGAACGTATTCTGTGGTATAACGAATATCTAATTCATCAGCTGTTTAAAGAAAGTCCACAGACTTAAACGTCTCACCTAACGAACGTATTCTGTGTGGTATAACGAATATCTAATTCATCAGCTGTTTAAAGAAAGTCCACAGACTTAAACGTCTCACCTAACGAACGTATTCTGTGTGGTACGAGTTCATTAAAAATAATTAATGAGTATACATTAAAAGGGGCATACCCTAGTTTTTAAACACTAACGCATATTTTTAACTTTATAACCGTTTTTGATAACTTAAATCACACTTTACTTAAGATTTTATTGTTTAGATTATCAATTCCGTACATTCGAAGTGTTTTTGGTCATCCTGGTGTTTTTAATATCACAAAATGCATTTCTCATATTTTTACAAACGCACGTGCGTCTGAGAAGTAACACTTATGGAGTCGAGTTTTAGTCTATTTTTAGAGGGTATTTTACCATTTCAAAGTGACAGACTCATGTTTCACTCAATTGTAACTTTATCCAAATGTGTTATAGGTTTGAAGATTAACTAAACTTAGTGTTAATTTTCACGGGTTGAAACTAGGGTATGTCCCATTAAAGAAAAGAAATCCACGGACTTAAAACGTCTCACTTAACACAAAGGTATTCTGTGTTGCTCATATATTCAACTCGGTGCTTGTTAACAAGAAGAAGAAGAAGTAGAAGAAAAGGAGGGGGAGGAGGAGAAAAAGTTGTAATAGAAGCTTAGGAATAAACATTTTATAAAAACAAGCATTCTGAGAGTACTGCTAAAGCAATACATGTCCGAAAACGAACCCAACAAAATTTCGTATCTCCTAAACTCAAGGGCCATAACTCTGTTAAAAATAGATAAATTTTCATGAAAGTCAAAGTTGATCTGTAAGAGATCATGATAAAGGTATACACAAAATGTCAGCTCAAAATCTTGAGGCATTGCATAAAGAAGTCCGGAAAACTACTGTTCATATCTACCTAAGTTCCAAGCACTATAACTTTGTCAAAAATAGGTAAATCGCCATGAATGTCAAACTTGATCTGTACACGATAAAGCTATACATGAAATGTCAGCTCATTTAACTCAAGGCATGATGATTTTTTTTCAGAAAAACTATAACTGTGACAAACAGATGGACAGCCAGACAGACAGACGGACGGAGATGAAACCTATAGTCTCCTCCAGTTGGACCGATAGGGGACTAATAAATAAATTGAGTTGAATAAATATAGATGCAAATATAAACCAAGTTTCATTGATCTATGACATGTAATTTGCGAGAAACAGATTTAAACGATAAAAGCAAACGTCGATGCTGTTTAAGCATCTGTCTCCGGAAAAGTAATATCTTTATCTTGCCTTTTGACTCCATCAAGGAGAGACAA
This sequence comes from Gigantopelta aegis, assembly GCF_016097555.1. Taxonomy (NCBI): domain Eukaryota; kingdom Metazoa; phylum Mollusca; class Gastropoda; order Neomphalida; family Peltospiridae; genus Gigantopelta; species Gigantopelta aegis. The sequence goes on along the minus strand of NC_054710.1, from coordinate 11,239,582 downwards.
GAAATACACTAGACAAAATTTACATTAAATTTACACAAAGAGAATTCAAAATCTTTCCCCGTGACATTAAAATATGGCAAATGAAACTGATACATTGATACGATTCACACCAGGGGCTGGAAATTAACCACACACTCAACACATTTTATTTACGGTTATATGGCGTCGGACATATGGTTAAGGACCACACTGATATTGAGGGAGAAAACTCGCTGTCACCACTTCATGGGCTACTCTTTTCGATAAGCAGCAAGGGATCTTTTATATGCATCATCCCATGACAGGACAGCACATACCACGGCCTTTGATGTACCAGTCGTGGTGCACTGGCTGGAGCGAAAAATAGCCCAGTGACGGGGATCGATGCCAGATCGACCGTGACCAGGGACTGGTTGTTCAAACGTTTTGAATTAGCTTAAAGGGACATTCCTGAGTTTGCTGCAATTTTCAAGATGTTATCGACTAACAGAGACCTTTTAACGATTGTGATTGTCATTACGTATGAAATATATTTTTCTGCATAAAATATTAGTGGCTGTGTATTAAACATGTGTCTGATCGCTCTACTATTTATACTAGGCTAAATTTCATTTTATTTCCTAAAACTTTTTTTTTCGAACGTACGAAATTATTTGAAGATAAAATCCAGTTTGAGTTTCTTACAAATATTAGCTTCTTACAAATATTAAGACGACCAGAAACACATTGAATATACAGACACTGGTATTCTAAATAAGAAAATATATATAATGCGTAAGTTTAATGGTAGAAATATTTTATTTTTCGGAAACATCTTACAATGCAGCAAACTCAGGAATGTCCGTTTAACCAGTGGTTAACACACACTTTCAAAACCAACAATTAAACCCATACACGATTTACACAAGCCATATAAAATGTGTTGAGTTTGGAGGCCTCTGATAATTGAACATTTGTGTAAACTGTTTATGGGCTATGCAAAAATACATTCAGGTAACCCTTTTTCTTTATGTAAAACCAGTTATGTCCATGTATATAATATGCTAAATTTAATAAGTGAACAAAAAATAGGTTAGACTAAATTAGATTTGCATGAACGACGTGCGAACGAAACCATTGTTTTCACAATTTTCTGAGGCCTGGTTTGTCGTTGAATAAAACATTGCTTCTTTCAGTTATCAGAGGTCTGTCAAATTTTAATTCCAGAAATTAGGATATCCAGTGAATTTAATTATGGAACAGATATCCACACACACATACATATAGTTTTTAAAACAATTACTAATTTTCCACAATAATCGCAATAGCTACACAGTCTATATACATGACTTACAGCTAAATATGACTACACTCTATAAAGGTGTCAGAATCAAGGTTTGCTGTTTGTTTTTTCGTTAATATTAGAAGTTTTACCGTTGTGTTCAGACTGTTTGATGGTATTTTCTAGGTTGTCATTCGTATTACTCGTAAACGACTCGCCAGCACTTAGAGCAACTGGTTTCGTCCAGTTATAACCAGAATATTCTGTGACACATCTTTCTTGTGTTGATACTGTACTAGGGGTATCACTATCAGATGCTTGTGAAGTAAGATCCGTGATAACCTCTACACTAGGCCGTCTGTTATCAACATCCCCCAAGTATCTGTAATGTGGCCTTTCATCAGTTTCTTCTGCGTATTTGTATGGTTGATGAGACGAAACAACATTCAGCAATTCCTGTTGAGATATCAAATCAGACTTCCTTGTCCTAGTGTCTCCAAGAAATTTGTAGAGTGGCCTGTTGTCAGTTTCGTCAGCGTATTTGTATTGGTGTTGAGCAGATATCACAGTCAGCAGTTCCTGTGCAGACATCAAATCAGATTTCCGTGCATCAGGTTCTTCTGAATATCTGTTATTCGCAACTGCATCAGGTTCTTCTGAATATCTGTTATTCGCAACTGCATCAGGTTCTTCTGTATATCTGTTATTCTCAACTGCATCAGGTTCTCCTGAATATCTGTTATTCTCAACTGCATCAGGTTCTTCTGAATATCTGTTATTCGCAACTGCATCAGGTTCTTCTGAATATCTGTTATTCGCAACATGATGCTGCCATTGTGCTGAATCTCCAGGTACAGCAGCTTTGGAAATAAGATCACCAGCGTCAAGATTGGAAGACTCCTCTTCAGTAGTGGACTGAACTTCGCACCTGGTATTTCCCTTCAAATCATAGCCCTGCTCCTGGTGATGTTGCAATAGGCTACTGTGACCAACAGGTAGTAATTCCTGCAAATGGCTGCTTATATTTTCTGAATCCCGTTGATCATAATGTTTGTATGTATTACTGGGTACTGAACCACTGGTTTCAGAATTACCCTTAAATTCCTGCAAATGGGCGAATATACGATCAGAATCTTGTTCAAAACGGGTGTATGTACCACTGGTTATGGAACCAGCAGTTTGAGATTTACATTTTAATTCCTGCAAATCGGTGTTTACATGTTTAGGATCTGGTTGGTCAAAATGTTTGCATGTATTACCAGCTATGGACCCAGTTGTTTGAGAAATATTTGAACTGGTTGTATACACAGGCTTAACAGAAGTTTGAGAACCAAGTGATGAGGTTATGTAAACTGGCTGAACAGAGTTTCGCCTGTCTGTGGTACTTCTATCAACTAGACTATGTCCTTTTACAAATCTGCACTTCTTCCAAGACCGACAGGATTCTGGCTGGCTCAACTCCGATTTGATCCCAGAAATCACGGGAGCTTGGTTCTGAACTATAGTGCTTACTGCTGGTGAGACGAAGGGAGCTCTGGAATAGCTGCACTCAGTTGATAAAGGTGGATTTTCAGTAGCCGAGATGGTTGTTGAGGCCCGAGTTATTGCTTGGCTAATGACTGATGACACTGAATGGACAGGAATTTGTGATTGTAAATATCCACATTTCTTAACACCATTTTCTGATGTTTCAACTATACCTTCGGTTGCTTGCTCCGTTCTAGCAATGATACCAGATTTCTGTGCACCAATTTCTTGCAAGTATCTGTATTTGGGAATATACGGAGGAAAATGTGATGAAATTCCAGACACATCAACCGAATCAGTTTGAGATATTTCACACGCTGTGGTGGATGGAAAAGGCTCTACACTGACTGACTGAAGGTCTTGCCTAGCCGATTCCAAATGGTATCCAGATTGCTGAATATTACGAAGCACATAATTTGTTTCACTAGAATGATGTTCAGCATAGTGCGATGTGTAGATGGGCTGTATTTCGGTGGCTCTGATCCAAGGACCGTCACTACTTTGTGAGTGACTAGACTGTGCAGGTTCATAATTGGTTGAGGCTGTTGTTGTCACAGGTTCAGCAACTCTGTTCCAAGGACCATCACTGCTGTGTGATTGAGCAGACCGGGCTGGCCCATGATGGGTTTCAGCAACGGTTGACTCCTTCACAGATTTGGATAATGCATACACTTTGTCATTAGACTGAATGAACTGGATATGTCCTCCAAAATGTGACCGTGTTGATGGCTGTGACAATGTATTGCCATGTTTATATAATGGAACAGGATAGTTAATGGGATTTCCTTCTACAATGACAACATTAGGATTCAAAGATTCAGAAGATTGCCCCTGATAATCAGCCATTGCAGCACCAAGATGTTCACTGGTGGATCCTGCCTGTGAAGGTGCATTACTAAGCAATATGGTTTCTACTGTCGGACTTGCAATAAGGCTTGTACGAGGAACACTGATGACAAAACTCTGACTTGTTGCTTCACCCATTGCCTGAGAAATTAGATCCCGATTGCTGTGTGTTGCTTCACCTGTTGCCTGAGAAACAGGAACTCGATTGCTATCTTTTTCTCTTCGTTGGTTATCAGGTATCTGCTGAAGGAGGACAACATTGCTACTGCCAACAGACTGTAACCGAGCATGCTCATCAGTGGCCGAGTTATTTTGTGATTGCTGAAAGGGACTTGATTGTGACTCAGATACATGATGGTGGTCACCTTGGTTAGCTATTTTGTAACTTAAAGGCATATAGCCCCCCATTTGTTCCACTACAGAATTCCCACGGGTGGCAATTCTACTGCTCATGATAGGCAAAACTGTCTGGACAGGGTGTTGCTGATCCTGACTGGTCCTCACGTGTGTCTCAGTGCTGATAGTTTCTGAATTATTCTGATAGTGCTGACGGTAACCGATAGTCCTCTGTGTCTCAATGTTACTGGGAGAGAAATCTTTTTGATAGTGTTGATGGACATACTGTGTTGGTGCCATAGTGTGCTGCCGAACATGACTGGTAGCCAAGTCTGTATCAGTAATCACTGTAGATGTCTGAAGATGTTGCTGAACATAGCTGATAGTCCTCTGTACTTCCATGTTCATGGTAGGTGAATCATTCTGAGGGTGTTGTGCATGATCGGTGCTCCTGGGCATCTGAACGTTCATGGTAGGTGAATCGTTCTGAGGGTGTTGTGAATGACCGGTGCTCCTGGTCATCTGAACATTCATAGTAGGTGAATCGTTCTGAGGGTGTTGTGCATGATCGGTGCTCTTGGTCATCTGAACGTTCATGGTAGGTGAATCGTTCTGAGGGTGTTGTACATGATTGGTGCTCCTGGGCATCTGAACGTTCATGGTAGACGAATCCTTCTGATGATAATGTTGGACACAACTGGCAACTCCTTGTGTTACAGTGATCACAGTAGGTAAATCTTTCTGAAGACTGTTCTGCTGGTCATTCTCAGTTCTCATGGTAGGTGTATCTTTCTGAACAAGGCATTGTTGAATATTACTGACAGCTTGTGAATCTGCAGGTGGTATAATCAAACACCGACTACTGAACTGGTCCACTTGATGTACTTGGTATTCTCCTTGCTTCTCTGTATTCATCTGAACATGATTCCCTAGCTCTATTCCTTTCTCTAGCTTAGAGTTTACTGTTGCATCTTTCTGTCTAGAAACACTACTACCTCCATTAGCATTATTATTGATATGTTGGACTTCTTCATCAACTGTGCTGTGGTAGCTGTGTGCATAACTTTGCATAGATACATTACCAGCATCAGTACTGGTAATCTGTACCCTTCCATTTGTGTCACTTTCTCCTGACTCGCTAGGATTTCGTCCTGTTGGTGGTACTGCCGACACTGAACCAGGAGTTACACATTTAGCAGCAAAGTGGATGGGCTGGTGCATTCGAAGAGCTCTTTGACTGGCAAAGCTTCTTCCACATCTCGCCTCGTGGCACTTGAAAGGCAGATTATCTGTGTGTGACCTAACGTGGTCTCGATAGTCACGTCTGTGTGTGAACATCTTCTGACAGAACCTGCACTTAAATGGCATGTCACCAGTGTGGGCGGACTTCTCGTGGATTTTCAAATTCCACGAATACTGGTAACGTCTGCCGCACGTCTGACACTCATACGGTTTCTCGCTGCTGTGCGACTTGACATGTTTCTTCATCGTGTTGCGATCGGAGAATTCACGCTGGCATATCGCACACTTGAATATGTCCGCCTCACTCGCCCCGTGCTGCTCGATGCGGTGGTTCTTCAGCTTTCTGCCCGACGTGAACGGCTCCCCGCACTCATCACACTTGAACCTCTTCTCCCCTGTGTGCTTCATGGTGTGTATGTTCAGGTGGTACTCCCGCGAAAATATCTTGCTGCAGATGGTACATTTATAAATACTCTCCCCAGTGTGCAGTCGCGTGTGTTCTTCCAGGTCATACTTGAAGCAGAACTTCTTGCCACACTCAGAACACTCCAGCTTCCTCTTCTCCTTCCTCTTGGTGATCTTCATCACTCTCTTATCATTCTTGTGAAACTTTTCCATGTGCTGCTGCGTTTTCCTTTCCGTCAGGAAGTTCTTGTCACACAGTCGACAGTTCAAGCTCCGGTGTTTGCGTGCGTGTTTTTTCAGATTCTCCAGCTTTCTGAATCTCTTCTTGCAGACGAAACACTTGTGTCGTTTCTCGTTTTCGTGCTTGTTCTGCATGTGAAGCTTCAAGCTGTACGACTTTTTGAAGGTCTTGAAGCACTTGTCGCAGGTGAATGGTTTCTCCGTGGAGTGGTCCCACAGCTGGTGATTCTTGCACTCCCACTTCTGTCTGAACGACCTGTCACACTGATTGCACTTGAATGGTCTTTCTCCAGTATGTATCCGTCGATGCACGATCAGATCGGTGGAGCGATAAAACGCCTGGTGACAGAACTCACATTCAAACTGCCGTCCATACTGGTGCTTGTACACATGGAACTTCAGCTGCCCTTTCCGAAGGAACGAATCTCCGCATACGTCGCACTTGAAAGGCTTGAAACCAGCGTGGGAGTGCATGTGTTCGTTGAACTGATACTGTTTCTCATAGGTCTTGTTGCAGTACTCACACTTGAATGCCTTCTCCCCGGTGTGGCTGCACATGTGGCGGTCAAGAGAGGCCACGTCACGGAACACCGCACTACACACACTGCATGTGTGCTTCTTCAGATTGCCGTGGTTCTCACGCTGATTGTGATCCATCAGTTTCTTCAGCTTGTCGAAGCTGTGTCCACAGACATTGCACTTGTAGTGTTTCTCGCCTGTGTGACAGGTCATGTGTGTGCGGTAGGAGTTGGACTGGTTAAACTGCTTCCCACACACATCGCACATGTAAGGCTTGATTCCCGTGTGGATGCGCTGATGCCGTTTAAAGGTGCTAGAGTCAATAAAACTCTTGCCACAATCACATTTGTAAGGTCGTTCTCCTGTGTGGATCATCTCATGGTTCTTCAGCGCTGGGACCGAGGACAGCCCTTTCCCGCAATACTGGCATTCCAAACTTTTATAAAACTTCCTGGAATAACCTTTGTCCTGCTTCCTCTGTTGTGGGAGATCTTTGGCAACCTTTGCTGCCTCTTGTGCAAGTGATGTGTTAATCAGTGTCTGAAGATTGATGGCATAGTCGACACTTCTTGGAATGGCTTCAGAGTCACCTGCATTAAGTGCAGGCTGCTGCTCAACAAAAACTGCTGAAACATTAGGCAGATTGTATGCAGTGGAACTGAAACCTCTATCTAAATAAAGCTTTGTTTCCTGGGCAGAGCTGTTGGCTGTAAAATTGGCCACAGTCTGTGAATGAAAAGCTTGTGGGAACTGCAAGCTGTAAGACAAATTACTGGTGTAGTCCTTAACAGAAGAAATGGACGTGTAAGCATTTTCAACCAGGCTGGATGATGGTAGGGTCAAGTATTTTGTGTAAGACATGTAGCTATTATCTTGACAATCGCTAGATGGTATCTGCTGACCACAGTTGACAATCTGATCTTGGCTGGTTAGTTCTAAACTGCTGCTTTCCATAGTATGCACCTGGACTGTGGGCACGGTTCCACTGCTTGATGCCTGTGATTCAGCCATCACTTTTCCTTCATTATTTGACACATCTACCTGCATTACTTCATTATCATTAGACATGTGTGACTGCTCGTCATTGATTCTATCATGTTCTGAAATCTGTGATTGGGCCTGCAGTGCACTATCATGATTAGCTAAGTTAAGTGACACATCTGCATCATTATTTCTATCACTTGCCAACTGATTTTGATTAACCTGGACCTGATGGTAATGTGTATCATCTGAAGCTGTTGCTGCTGTTATAGTTGCTACTGCTTGTAGTTTGTCAACACAGCTATTCGACATTTCATAGTTATTCTGGTCTTGGAAATGAGACATCGATTGCTGTTCACGTGATGTGTCTGTCTGCTTAACGTTCATTTCTTCAACGTTTGTCTCAAGAGGACTGTTCCTGCCATAATCTGTCTCCTGTATTCCTTGTACACTGTCTTCCTCATGGTTAGCTGTTCTACTCTCACAGCTTGGTGCACACATTAAACTTTTAACACCTTGAACATACTGTAAAACATGTGGACTCAACATAGTTAGACATTCAACATTCTTAGTTGTGTCTGCTCCATTCACACTGCTCAATGAAGAACTGCAAATTAATTGCAAGGAATTGGGTCCAACAGGAGTCAGATTTTGTAATGAAGAAACCATGGAAACCGTTGGTATGCTATGAGCAGCTGTCAGCAGTGTGAACTGCTCTGAACATACCCTACTAGCACCATCAGGTGCCACGAGAATGCCACCTCCTGTATGACTAGACTGTTCTGAGTTAACTGCTGAAGTGGAGTCCAAACTGGCTGTGATTAGGGGCGAAGTCTCTGGGTGTACTCCCGTGACTTGAATCCCCATAGACACAGCATCAGATAACACACTGGCTCTGACTAGATTGTCAACACCAGACACCTTTTCTGAATAAGACATCTGCGACACACACTGCACATCAGACAGACCATCAGCATTTTGTGTCATAGAGGAAGGACATTTCCGACCTTCAGTTTCTCTGCCAAAGTCTGACATCTCCATTCGACTCTGATCAGCATTCTTACTCCATTCTATCTCCTGGCTTAATTCTTCAGTACTGGTCACATGTCCATTGTTCTGAACAAACTGTGTTCTGAACTTAATGGTTTCATTAAAAGTGTTCTGAATTGAAGAGATGCTTGACTGTTTATCATCAGCTGCATATCCATTGTCATGAACAGATGGAGTGCTGGAGTGTTTATTAGCAGACAGTTCTGCATCCTCAGTGTTGAAGGAATCCAAAGTTGATGCATCATCATCATCATCATCATCATCATCATGTTCACTTCCTATACCACTAGATGTTTCTTCACTGGAGGAACTACACTTCTGGGATTCCGACACAGACTTCTTCAATTTGAGCTTTGAGTCATCTCTTTTCTTTGCATGTTTCACAACTTTCCTTTTCTTTTTAGCTGGAATAGCCGACAATTCAGCATCATCCATATCTGATGAATCTGTATTTCCTACATTTTCCATGTTCGCACTGTGGTCAAATCTAGTGTGATGGACGAAATCGTTGGTGTCGTGAAATGTCTTCGAACAGGTGCTACAGCTGATGGCGCCGGTTTTCATGTGCATCTTCACGTGAATCTTCAACGTGTTCATCGTGGCAAACGTCTTTCCACAGAGGTCACACTTGTAGATACGCTTGCCAGAGTGTTTCCTCCTGTGTTCGCGGAGATCCTTCCAGGAGTAGAAGCACTTGCCGCAAGCCTTGCATCCGTAGGGCTTCACCCCGGTATGAATTCTCTCATGGACCATCAGCTGAGCCTTCTGTTTGAATCCTTCGCCGCACGTCTGACACTTGTGAGGCGTGAACCTGTTCACCGAGTGTCTGCTCAGGTGGACACGAAGGTCACCTTTCCTCACGAACCTCTCGTCGCAGTCAGGACAGTCGTACGGCCTGATCCCAGCGTGCATACGCAAGTGCTCCATCAGCCCGTACTGCTTCTCCCATTTCGCCCCGCAGATGTGGCACGTATATGCCCGTTCGCCCGTGTGCGAACACATGTGCCGTTTCAGCGTCACCTCGTCCTGCACTTCGACACTGCACTTCGGACACTTGTACGTCTTCATGTTTCCGTGGTTCTCCGTCTTGCAGTGATCAACCAGCTGCTGCAGCTTGTCGAAACCAAGCCCACACACCTCACAAGTGTATTTCTTCGTACCCGTGTGAGTCCGCTTGTGAGATTCCAGAGACGTCGATTGGTTGAACGCTTTTCCGCAGATGTCACACACATAAGGTTTCTCGCCGGTGTGAATGCGCTGATGGCGTCTGAAGACGCTGCAGTCGCTGAAACTCTTCCCACAATCTTCACATTGGTATGGCCTCTCGCCTGCAAAAACACAAGAATCGTGCTGAATCAAATGTCTTGTGTATATCATAAACCAATTCAGCGAATAAATAAGCAAGTTGTGATGTAAAAATAGTGCTGAATTAAATGTCTTGTATCTTGCAATTAGCGAATGTTTGACATGCAATAGCCGATGATTAATAAATCAAGTAAACAAGAATTGTGCTGAATTAAATGTCTTGTGTATATCATAAACCAATTCAGTGAATAAATAAGTAAGTTGTGATGTAACATTAAGGATTAATCTAGGTCTTAAAAACATTTTGTATTTTTAACATGAAATTTAACAATAATAATAAAAAGAGAAGAAAGTTAAAACATGCATTGAGATAAACATTGATAAATGCAATTAAAAACCAGGTTTTATTGATCTAAGACTGTTTGTGAGAAATGAAGCTACATGTAATGCAGTATGTATAGTTTGCAGACCTCTCAAGTCTCACAGTTTTCAGCAAAATCTCATGGTCTCACAGTAAGCTGTGAAAATCTCACATTTTTTTTTAAATCTCATGGGTTTGGGGGGTTTTTCTCTCCAAAATCTCACCGTTTTTCTCTTGTGATAAAAATCCATTGTAGTTAAAACAATTTTTGTTCTTGCTCAGTCGAATTCTCGGCCAATCCAGCCAGAAATAACAAAGTAAGTGAGAGCACTGGACACAAGGTTATCGCTACCAGTCTCTCGCATTCTCGTTGAGAGTTTGCACGTGTGATGTAGAAGTAAAAATTCCCCGAACCTCATCTGTCAAATATTGTTTTCTATACAAAAGAACGACCACTTTATTTTGCTTAGCACTTGATTATGTATGAATAGGTCAATTTCCAGGTTTTTACTGAAATCTCCAGGTTTTGGGGCTTCAGTGTCCAGTGCCTCGAGGTTGAGAGGTCTGAGTTTGTGAGAAATTAATATGTATGTATAACACAAATGTTGATGATTTCAATCTCAGAAATGTAATACCTATGTTATCACAAATTAAATACCTCACCTATATGTACCATAAATCAATTCAGTGAATATATATGAATGAATGAATGAATGTTTAATGACACCCCAGCACGAAAAACACATCGGCTATTGGGTGTCAAACTATGGTAAAATGCAAGAAAAGTGTGATGATGATCATCAATATAAAAATTCAACAGTTTGTGAATATATAAAACATACAACACATTTCCCCAACTGAGCACCACAAATAGCCTAATTTCATGGGCCATAACTCTACAAAACATGAATAAATTACATTTTCAACAGAGTTATAGCCCTTGAATTAATTTCCCATACAAGCCACAAACTTGATCTGGCCACAAGTATATAAAAAAAATAGGCAAATCCCCATGAAAAAGTTTGGGTTTTTTAACGACATCACTAGAGCACATTGATTAATTAATCATCAGCTACTGAAAGTCAAACATTTGGTAATTTTGATATATAGTCTAAGCTCTTAAACAGGAAACTGATAAAAGTATGAAATTCGAGGCTTGCCAAGGATTTTTATACTTTTTATCAACGAGTGCTGATAAATTATATCACAAGACATGGGGGGGGGGGGTTATTTTTTTTATCATCGAATAGGATTCCCCCTGTTCAGTTAAAACAGATCTTGTTTACAGATTTGGACTAAAATTGGTATTTGGCTAATATAATTATTTTATTCCTTCAGGAAGGAAAGAGTTTATTTAACGACGCACTCAACATATTTTATTCATGGTTATTTATTTCTGAAAAGGGTATTTGACCAATATAATTATTCTTAGTGCACAATGTCTAACTCAAAAGAAAATGTAGCAAAAAGTCTAGAATGACTGAGCCGCTATAGTTATATTCCTTCAATGTATGATTTTTTAATAAGTTATATAAAACTATTTAAAAATCTGACAAAGGGTATTTGGCTAATATAATTGTTCTGTACCCATCTATTCATCCATCAATCATCTCTTATTAAATATGATAAAAAATTTAATTAATTTCTAAAAAGGGTATCTGACTAATATAATTATTCTGCGCGATCCATTAATTAATCATCAATATGTTTCATATATATTTCATGTTTTTTGTCAAATATGATTTATATCTCATTGAGTGAAGTTTGCAATCATATCTCATGAGTTGCGCTTGTGCAATGAGTGTGATATGATTGCAAACTTCACAAGATGAGATATAAATCATATTTGACAAAAAACATGAAATTTTCTATTTATTATATAACTTTTGGCAACTTACCTTTATTTTTAAAATGCTAGCAGCAAAATAGTTGCAACTTTCTTACAGTGAAGATAACACTTTCTACAGTACTGATAACAGTTTCTACAGTGAAGATAACAGTTTCTACAGTACTGATAACAACTTTAAAATGAAATAGTGAAATTTGTCTGACAACACTTTTATTTTACTGATATTTTAAGATATTTCACTAAATGTTATATAATAAATAAATTATATACCAATTTTTTAAAATGCTTTTTGATCAATATATTCATTCCATTTTCTCCTCCAGTGTCAGTGCTCAAGCTATGACAAAGTGTCATTTGGGGCTTTTTCATTTCAACTTATTTTTGTGCTTATATCCAATTAAGGTTCAAGAATGATGTCCTGGGCACACACCTCAGCTATCTGGTCTGTCTGTCCAGGTCAGTTGTTAGTTGGTTAGTGGTTTAGAGTGATTAGTGAGAAGAGGGTGTTGTGGCCTTGCACCTACCCACTGAGCCCTTAAGAACTTGCTCTGGGTTGGAGCCGGTACCGAGCTGCGAACCCTGTGTCTACCAGCCTGTAGTCAGATGGCCGGTGACAAAGTATCTATCCTGCCTGAGCTGATACATGTACCGATAATGTCTAACTTAACCTAAACTGTAGCAAAAAGTCTAGAATGACTGAGCCGCTAATAGTATTAGTTACACTTTAATTTGTGAAATGTGTAATTCCAAAAACAAAGTCTGTAGACTTTAATCTCTGATATGAAAGAAAGAAATGTTTTATTTAACGATGCACTCAACACATTTTATTTACGGTTATATGGCGTCAGACATACGGTTAAGGACCACACAGATACTGAGAGAAAAAACCTGCCGTCGCCACTTCATGGGCTACTCCTTTTGATTAGCAGCAAGGGATCTTTTATATGCACCATCCCAGACAGGGTAGTACATACCATGGCCTTTGATATGCTAGTCGTGGTGCACTGGCTGAAACGAGAAACAGCCCTTGGGGCCCACCGACGGGGATCGATCCCACACCGACCGCATATCGAGCAAATGCTGTACTACTGGGCAAAATAGTAAATGTCAAATGTTAATCATTGTTTGGGTTCCATTAAAACAAATCTTTGAAAAACATAACGGAATTTCCCAAAGTATCTAGAATCTCAAAATATTGCAACTAAGGTTGACAACAGTCATTTTTCACACCCTTGTTTTGGCTTTGTACACAATAAATATAACATATCCAACAGTGATTTTTGGATATGATATATATATGACAAAAGGTACTTTTTATTTCCTTTCTTAAGTTTCATTAAAAAAATCTATTTCTAAAAAAGGGTATTTTGTTAATTTAATTGTGCTGTTCCTATCCATCCATCCATAATTTCTCATTAAGTTTCATAAAACTTTACTTAATTTCTGAAAAGGGTATTTGACTAATATAATTATTCTTAGTACTTTACACAATGTCTAACTCAAAAGATAATGTAGCAAAAAGCCTAGAATGACTGAGCCACTAATAGTAGTTACATATTAATTTGTAAAATGCTTTAAAATGTGTTATTCCTGAAAACAAAAGTCTGTAAACTTTAGTTTCCAATATGAAAACATTTATCCTGAACTTATAGTCAAATAAATAATGATCAACTGAAGATCAAAACAACCTTAGAATGTAATAAAAATCAATTTATAGTCCTTTCCATTAGGATACATCATTTTGTTACTGTGGTATATATACTAGTGGTGATCGATCATAATCAAAGATTGATCGGTTGGGGCTCTAGTGATGTGATCATCGATTATGAAATTCATAATCGATTGTCGCAGAAAATGTTAACCGCAGTAAACATTTCCTAGCTTGCTCGTTGTCAGAATTTGTATTCATCAGTTCAGTATTTGCGGGCTATTATTGTGTACGTTTCTTGATTTCTAACCTGTTGAGACTATGCCGCTATGTACTGGTGAATCTGTGTGTTCATTGACATTTATTTATTTTCACATATTCCATAAAGAATAAAACAGATTCTGAGATTTCTTTTTTTTTAAATATTAATTTTTTTTTTTTTTAAATCTGTTACATTAAAAGCAATTGAGACAAAATATAAATTATTAGGCCTATCTAAGTACGAAACAAAACCTGGCTTGATTAAAGAGAGGTGCCCAACCACATAAATCAAAACATGTTGAGGTGAATAAAATTGAAAAGTGGATAAGTTGTACACCAACTATTCATCTACTAAAATAAGTTATGAATACAAATCCTTAAAGAAAGAAATGTTTTATTTAACAACGTACTCAACACATTTTATTTACAGTTATATGGCGTCAGACATATGGTTAAGGACCACACAGATTTTGAGAGGAAACCCGTTGTTGCCACATAGGCTACTCTTTTATGACAGGCAGCAAAGGGATCTTTTATTTGCACTTCCCACAGGCAGGATAGCACAAACCATGGCCTTTGTTGAAACCAGTTATGGATCACTGGTCGGTTCAAGTGGTTTACACCTACCCATTGAGCCTTGCGGAGCACTCACTCAGGGTTTGGAGTCGGTATCTGGATTAAAAAACCCATGCCTCCCGAACAGTACTAGTAGAAAGATGTACTACAAGGCTCCAAATCCTTATTATCATAGCTTTTAAACCATTTGAGCTACTTCAGACATTTTAGCATCACATAGTTGCGAATTTGTCTGATCTTCCCAAGTTCCTATACATTTTAACCGATTGTATAATCAATTAGTGGGATGGGGAAATTGGGGGGGGTATGGAGCCGATAGCACACAAAAATAGGGGGGGGGGGGGAGGGGGGGTTGTTATTTGAAGGTTTTTTTACTTTTCTCCTTACAGCAAATTAAACTGAAAACAATGTTCAAGGAGGGTTGGACGGACTATCAATAGTTTAAAGTTTGTTTGTTTTGTTTAACGACACCACTGGAGCACACTGAATAATTAATTATTGACTATTGGATGACTATATATAGATTCTTTATCAGAAAACCAAATTTTAAAGAAAGAAGATTTGGTATTGTTTTTCTTAAAAAGCTAGAAAATTTCAGTTCAATAAATTTGTTTACAAATATGAATGTGTTTATTTTGATTTCCTATTATTTCACAGCATGTTCCACTCATAAATACATTACAATGCTTATACATAAATACACATATAGTTAATTAACATTAATGTTAAAAGTAAATATAACATTAAAATGACAAATGTCAAATTAAGTACATTGCATGTGCGCTATTTTGTGTAGGGCCTCCATGAGTCCAAAATATTGGACTCGAATACTCGATGGTCAAACTCGACTCGGACCCGAGTATCCGACACTTACACTAGATGATAATGCGACTAACGAATAAAGTTAAATAGCAATATGCATCCTAAATCCAGCACTGAACATGAATGCCAAATCATGTTATTGTATTGCATTTAGAAACAGGTTGATATGTCAGCGTTGTGAAGGACGGACGGCCAGTTTAAAAAGAGAAACTAGCACATGATCATATGGTTATCGACTGCTGAAATTATTTTCCTACATTGATCATTGTATTCCACCTTGTACGGGTACTCGAGTTCCATGAAGTGTCTTGCTAGACTCGACCCGTGCCCAGTACTCGAGTTCCGTCAAGTGTCTTGCTAGACTCGACCCGTGCCCAGGTACTCGAGTTCCGTCAAGTGTCTTGCTAGACTCGACCCGTGCCCAAGTACTCGAGTTCCGTCAAGTGCCTTGCTAGACTCGACCCGTGCCCAGGTACTCGAGTTCCGTCAAGTGTCTTGCTAGACTCGACCCGTGCCCAGGTACTCGAGTTCCGTCAAGCGTCTCGCTAGACTCGACCCGTGCCCAAGTACTCGAGTTCCGTCAAGTGCCTTGCTAGACTCGACCCGTGCCCAAGTACTCGAGTTCCGTCAAGTGCCTTGCTAGACTCGACCCGTGCCCAAGTACTCGAGTTCCGTCAAGTGCCTTGCTAGACTCGACCCGTGCCCAAGTACTCGAGTTCCGTCAAGTGCCTTGCTAGACTCGACCCGTGCCCAAGTACTCGAGTTCCGTCAAGTGCCTTGCTAGACTCGACCCGTGCCCAAGTACTCGAGTTCCGTCAAGTGCCTTGCTAGACTCGACCCGTGCCCAAGTACTCGAGTTCCATGAAGTGCCTTGCTAGACTCGACCCGTGCCCAAGTACTCGAGTTCCGTCAAGTGTCTTGCTAGACTCGACCGGTGCCCAAGTACTCGAGTTCCATGAAGTGTCTTGCTAGACTCGACCGGTGCCCAAGTACTCGAGTTCCGTCAAGTGTCTTGCTAGACTCGACCCGTGCCCAAGTACTCGAGTTCCGTCAAGTGTCTTGCTAGACTCGACCCGTGCCCAAGTACTCGAGTTCCGTCAAGTGTCTTGCTAGACTCGACCCGTGCCCAAGTACTCGAGTTCCATGAAGTGTCTTGCTAGACTCGACCCGTGCCCAAGTACTCGAGTTCCGTCAAGTGTCTTGCTAGACTCGACCCGTGCCCAAGTACTCGAGTTCTCTGAAGTGTCTTGCTAGACTCGACCCGTGCCCAAGTACTCGAGTTCCGTCAAGTGTCTTGCTAGACTCGACCCGTGCCCAAGTACTCGAGTTCCGTCACGTGTCTTGCTAGACTCGACCCGTGCCCAAGTACTCGAGTTCCGTCAAGTGTCTTGCTAGACTCGACCCGTGCCCAAGTACTCGAGTTCTCTGAAGTGTCTTGCTAGACTCGACCCGTGCCCAAGTACTCGAGTTCCGTCAAGTGTCTTGCTAGACTCGACCCGTGCCCAAGTACTCGAGTTCCGTCAAGTGTCTTGCTAGACTCGACCCGTGCCCAAGTACTCGAGTTCCGTCAAGTGTCTTGCTAGACTCGACCCGTGCCCAAGTACTCGAGTTCCGTCAAGTGTCTTGCTAGACTCGACCCGTGCCCAAGTACTCGAGTTCCGTCAAGTGTCTTGCTAGACTCGACCCGTGCCCAAGTACTCGAGTTCCATGAAGTGCCTTGCTAGACTCGACCCGTGCCCAAGTACTCGAGTTCCGTCAAGTGTCTTGCTAGACTCGACCGGTGCCCAAGTACTCGAGTTCCATGAAGTGTCTTGCTAGACTCGACCCGTGCCCAAGTACTCGAGTTCCGTCAAGTGCCTTGCTAGACTCGACCCGTGCCCAAGTACTCGAGTTCCGTCAAGTGCCTTGCTAGACTCGACCCGTGCCCAAGTACTCGAGTTCCGTCAAGTGCCTTGCTAGACTCGACCCGTGCCCAAGTACTCGAGTTCCGTCAAGTGCCTTGCTAGACTCGACCCGTGCCCAAGTACTCGAGTTCCATGAAGTGCCTTGCTAGACTCGACCCGTGCCCAAGTACTCGAGTTCCGTCAAGTGTCTTGCTAGACTCGACCGGTGCCCAAGTACTCGAGTTCCATGAAGTGTCTTGCTAGACTCGACCGGTGCCCAAGTACTCGAGTTCCGTCAAGTGTCTTGCTAGACTCGACCCGTGCCCAAGTACTCGAGTTCCGTCAAGTGTCTTGCTAGACTCGACCCGTGCCCAAGTACTCGAGTTCCGTCAAGTGTCTTGCTAGACTCGACCCGTGCCCAAGTACTCGAGTTCCGTCAAGTGTCTTGCTAGACTCGACCCGTGCCCAAGTACTCGAGTTCCATGAAGTGTCTTGCTAGACTCGACCCGTGCCCAAGTACTCGAGTTCCGTCAAGTGTCTTGCTAGACTCGACCCGTGCCCAAGTACTCGAGTTCTCTGAAGTGTCTTGCTAGACTCGACCCGTGCCCAAGTACTCGAGTTCCGTCAAGTGTCTTGCTAGACTCGACCCGTGCCCAAGTACTCGAGTTCCGTCACGTGTCTTGCTAGACTCGACCCGTGCCCAAGTACTCGAGTTCCGTCAAGTGTCTTGCTAGACTCGACCCGTGCCCAAGTACTCGAGTTCTCTGAAGTGTCTTGCTAGACTCGACCCGTGCCCAAGTACTCGAGTTCCGTCAAGTGTCTTGCTAGACTCGACCCGTGCCCAAGTACTCGAGTTCCGTCAAGTGTCTTGCTAGACTCGACCCGTGCCCAACTCGAGTTCCGTCAAGTGTCTTGCTAGACTCGACCCGTGCCCAAGTACTCGAGTTCCGTCAAGTGTCTTGCTAGACTCGACCCGTGCCCAAGTACTCGAGTTCCGTCAAGTGTCTTGCTAGACTCGACCCGTGCCCAAGTACTCGAGTTCCATGAAGTCAGACTCGACCCGTGCCCAAGTACTCGAGTTCCGTCAAGTAGACTCGACCCGTGCCCAAGTACTCGAGTTCCGTCAAGTGTCTTGCTAGACTCGACCCGTGCCCAAGTAGAGTTCTCGAGACTCGACGTGCCCAAGTACTCGAGTTCCGTCAAGTGTCTTGCTAGACTCGACCCGTGTACTCGAGTTCCGTCAAGTGTCTTGCTAGACTCGACCCGTGCCCAAGTACTCGAGTTCCGTGAAGTGTCTTGCTAGACTCGACCCGTGCCCAAGTACTCGAGTTCCGTCAAGTGTCTTGCTAGACTCGACCCGTGCCCAAGTACTCGAGTTCCGTCAAGTGTCTTGCTAGACTCGACCCGTGCCCAAGTACTCGAGTTCCGTCAAGTGTCTTGCTAGACTCGACCCGTGCCCAAGTACTCGAGTTCCGTCAAGTGTCTTGCTAGACTCGACCCGTGCCCAAGTACTCGAGTTCCGTGAAGTGTCTTGCTAGACTCGACCCGTGCCCAAGTACTCGAGTTCCGTCAAGTGTCTTGCTAGACTCGACCCGTGCCCAAGTACTCGAGTTCCGTCAAGTGTCTTGCTAGACTCGACCCGTGCCCAAGTACTCGAGTTCCGTCAAGTGTCTTGCTAGACTCGACCCGTGCCCAAGTACTCGAGTTCCGTCAAGTGTCTTGCTAGACTCGACCCGTGCCCAAGTACTCGAGTTCCGTCAAGTGTCTTGCTAGACTCGACCCGTGCCCAAGTACTCGAGTTCCGTCAAGTGTCTTGCTAGACTCGACCCGTGCCCAAGTACTCGAGTTCCGTCAAGTGTCTTGCTAGACTCGACCCGTGCCCAAGTACTCGAGTTCCGTCAAGTGTCTTGCTAGACTCGACCCGTGCCCAAGTACTCGAGTTCCGTCAAGTGTCTTGCTAGACTCGACCCGTGCCCAAGTACTCGAGTTCCGTCAAGTGTCTTGCTAGACTCGACCCGTGCCCAAGTACTCGAGTTCCGTCAAGTGTCTTGCTAGACTCGACCCGTGCCCAAGTACTCGAGTTCCGTCAAGTGTCTTGCTAGACTCGACCCGTGCCCAAGTACTCGAGTTCCGTCAAGTGTCTTGCTAGACTCGACCCGTGCCCAAGTACTCGAGTTCCGTCAAGTGTCTTGCTAGACTCGACCCGTGCCCAAGTACTCGAGTTCCGTCAAGTGTCTTGCTAGACTCGACCCGTGCCCAAGTACTCGAGTTCCATGAAGTGTCTTGCTAGACTTGCTAGACTCGACCCGTGCCCAAGTACTCGAGTTCCGTCAAGTGTCTTGCTAGACTCGACCCGTGCCCAAGTACTCGAGTTCCGTGAAGTGTCTTGCTAGACTCGACCCGTGCCCAAGTACTCGAGTTCCGTCAAGTGTCTTGCTAGACTCGACCCGTGCCCAAGTACTCGAGTTCCGTCAAGTGTCTTGCTAGACTCGACCCGTGCCCAAGTACTCGAGTTCCGTCAAGTGTCTTGCTAGACTCGACCCGTGCCCAAGTACTCGAGTTCCGTCAAGTGTCTTGCTAGACTCGACCCGTGCCCAAGTACTCGAGTTCCGTCAAGTGTCTTGCTAGACTCGACCCGTGCCCAAGTACTCGAGTTCTCGTGTCTTGCTAGACTCGACCCGTGCCCAAGTACTCGAGTCAAGTGTCTTGCTAGACTCGACCCGTGCCCAAGTACTCGAGTTCCGTCAAGTGTCTTGCTAGACTCGACCCGTGCCCAAGTACTCGAGTTCCGTCAAGTGCCTTGCTAGACTCGACCCGTGCCCAAGTACTCGAGTTCCGTCAAGTGCCTTGCTAGACTCGACCCGTGCCCAAGTACTCGAGTTCCGTCAAGTGCCTTGCTAGACTCGACCCGTGCCCAAGTACTCGAGTTCCGTCAAGTGCCTTGCTAGACTCGACCCGTGCCCAAGTACTCGAGTTCCGTCAAGTGCCTTGCTAGACTCGACCCGTGCCCAAGTACTCGAGTTCCGTCAAGTGCCTTGCTAGACTCGACCCGTGCCCAAGTACTCGAGTTCCGTCAAGTGCCTTGCTAGACTCGACCCGTGCCCAAGTACTCGAGTTCCGTCAAGTGCCTTGCTAGACTCGACCCGTGCCCAAGTACTCGAGTTCCGTCAAGTGCCTTGCTAGACTCGACCCGTGCCCAAGTACTCGAGTTCCATGAAGTGCCTTGCTAGACTCGACCCGTGCCCAAGTACTCGAGTTCCGTCAAGTGTCTTGCTAGACTCGACCCGTGCCCAAGTACTCGAGTTCCGTCAAGTGTCTTGCTAGACTCGACCGGTGCCCAAGTACTCGAGTTCCATGAAGTGTCTTGCTAGACTCGACCCGTGCCCAAGTACTCGAGTTCCGTCAAGTGTCTTGCTAGACTCGACCCGTGCCCAAGTACTCGAGTTCCGTCAAGTGTCTTGCTAGACTCGACCCGTGCCCAAGTACTCGAGTTCCGTCAAGTGTCTTGCTAGACTCGACCCGTGCCCAAGTACTCGAGTTCCGTCAAGTGTCTTGCTAGACTCGACCCGTGCCCAAGTACTCGAGTTCCATGAAGTGTCTTGCTAGACTCGACCCGTGCCCAAGTACTCGAGTTCCGTCAAGTGTCTTGCTAGACTCGACCCGTGCCCAAGTACTCGAGTTCCGTCAAGTGTCTTGCTAGACTCGACCCGTGCCCAAGTACTCGAGTTCTCTGAAGTGTCTTGCTAGACTCGACCCGTGCCCAAGTACTCGAGTTCCGTCAAGTGTCTTGCTAGACTCGACCCGTGCCCAAGTACTCGAGTTCCGTCAAGTGTCTTGCTAGACTCGACCCGTGCCCAATTACTCGAGTTCTCTGAAGTGTGTTGCTAGACTCGACCCGTGCCCAATTACTCGAGTTCCGTGAAGTGTGTTGCTAGACTCGACCCGTGCCCAAGTACTCGAGTTCCATGAAGTGTCTTGCTAGACTCGACCCGTGCCCAAGTACTCGAGTTCCGTCAAGTGTCTTGCTAGACTCGACCCGTGCCCAAGTACTCGAGTTCCGTCAAGTGCCTTGCTAGACTCGACCCGTGCCCAAGTACTCGAGTACTCATGAAGACCCTAATTTGTGTGACTATTTTAGCATTGATTTTAAACTTACTTAAAGGGACATTCCTGAGTTTACTGCATTAATGTAAGATGTTTCCAACTGATAAAACATTTCCATGATTAAACTTACATATTAAATATATTTTCTGGTTTAGAATATCAGTGTCTGTATATTCAATGTGTTTCTGGTCATGTTAATATTTGTAAGAAGCCCAAACTGGATTTTGTCTTCAAATAATACGAATATAAGAAAAAAATACTTTTAGGAAATAAAATTTAACCTAGTACAAATATTAGAATGATGAGAAACACATTTAATATACTGCCACTAATATTTTATGCAGAAATATATATTTGATATGTAATTACAATCATTAAAAAGTGTCCGTTAGTCGATAACATAATAAAAATCTCAGCAAACTCAGGAATGTCCCTTCAAGTTAGAACAATCATGTCTATTTAAAGGGTTTAGCATTAACATCAGAATACAAGTCACACTGGTAAGTGCAGAACTATCATTTTGTGGCTGGTGTTTCCTCTCAATTTATGTGCATGTAAACTTGGTTTAAATCAAATTTTATTTTGCCATGAACATAATAAAATATTGTCCCAACCCCCACCCATGTGATTTATGCTGAAACACCCCCCCCCCCCCCATAAGGTTAAGTTTGTTTTGTTTACCGACACCACTAGAGCACATTGATTTATTAATCATCAGCTATTGTAAACCGACTGGAATGTGTTCTGTATTGTGATTGGTTAATTACATTCTTTTTCCGGGATCAAATAGACCATAACACCCGGAAAGCTAATGACATCATAACGCCTTCGGTCCAAAATGACATTTGCGGGATCAAATAGACAATAACACCCGCAAATCTAAATACTCCATATGGTTATCTCCTAAATGGATGTCAAACATTTAGTCATTCTGACATATATACAGGGTTGAAAATTAACATAAAAACCAGCAGGGCCAGTTGAAGACAAATCTTAATGGCCCTTCTCAAATTCATCTAGCTCTCCTATTATCACATTGAAATGTAACTGCTCAGCCAAAATCAAAACAAGAATGTTCTTTGTTGAATTCTGTGTGCTCACCATATATAATCCGTTTGCATCAAAAGGAAAGCGATGGACTGACATGTAACTTCATAATGAATAAAGTTAAAATTCATATAAAAACATGTTACAAGTATACCAATTCAAATAACCTTTTTTTTCAAATAAACAAAAATGTTTCTTTACAAATTAACATTAAATTATACAGATTAAATCTAATTTTTAATACAGGGGTGAAGACAAAATGCTAGAACATCCACGGTATGCAGCTTGACTTGCATTGTCTCTCATAATACAGTACAAAAAGACTAAAGGTAGAACTGTGTATGCTTTAGTAAACTAGTGAGAGTGGCAGTCTTCTTTGTGGTGATGCAAGAGGGGTGAAACTTCCAGTAAAGGATTTTCTTGGAGTGGCTGTCCTCCTATGGATGTGGTACTCGAGAGAGAGAAAGAAAGAAAGAAATGTTTTATTTAACGACGCACTCAACACATTTTATTTACGGTTATATGGTGTCAGACATATGGTTAAGAACCACACAGATTTTGAGAGGAAACCCGCTGTCGCCACTACATGGGCTACTCTTCCGATTGGCAGCAAGGGATCTTTTATTTGTGCTTCCCACAGGCAGGATAGCACAAACCATGGCCTTTGTTGAACCAGTTATGGATCACTGGTCGGTGCAAGTGGTTTACACCTACCCATTGAGCCTTGCGGAACACTCACTCAGGGTTTGGAGTCGGTATCTGGATTAAAAATTTCATGCCTCGACTGGGATCCGAACCCAGTACCTACCAGCCTGTAGACCGATGGCCTGCCACGACGCCACCGAGGCCGGTATTGGTACTCGAGAGAGATCTATGGAATCATTCACTATTTTGCCAAATACTCATTCAACTCTGCATTGTGCAGAGATATGGCCCTGATAATGTATTACAGTTTTGTCGTTCAGATTACCTTGGATGTTCCATCAACTACCTTAAAACCTGTATCAGAAAAGATTTAACTTATACACTTTGATGGTAATCTGTAAATAAATTTACACTGAACGTTCCCCTCCCCCCCACCCCCCCCAAAAAAAAAGTTATCTGAGATGGTATATGGGTTTAAAAATTAATTAATTAATGTTTTTATAATATAGTCTCAAAATGAATATTTTCTGCCTCAGTAAAATGTAATAATGCGTGTGTGTGTGTGTGTGTGTGTGTGTGTGTGTGTGTGTTTGTGCGCGCACACGTGTTCGTTTAATTTGGATATTGTAAGTGCTACAATAGTAGGCTACTAATAAAATAAATATTGAAAGAAAAATAAATATATAAAAACAAAAACAAGCAAAACAAAAACAATTTCCAAAGTATACAATGCACTTATCATATTATATCATTTGGTTATCATATTACAACGCATAAAAGCGTTCTTATGTAGTTCGTGCCAGCACAGACGCGGTGTGTTTTGTCACATTCGATTCAGTTTCTGTGCGTTTTTTTAAAACTGGTACCATATATTATACTCGCCAGACTCTAAAATCAATGGTCATCCAATGGACTATCTTAGTTAACCTTCTGACTACTGCAGGCGAGATATCTCGCCCAACGTCACGTCAGTCGATATAGATATACTGTACACTGTATACAGTGCATTCCCCAATTCATATTTCCCGCAGTTTTGCACACGACACTCACCGGAAACGGAAATATAATTAAAGAAAAAAGATTTTTTTTCAAAATGGTGGTTTTTGTTTAGATTTTTTCAATTGAAAATACCTTGAAATTTTGAGTTCAAAAAGTGGTTTTCGGCAAGTATTTTCGCTTGACATCAATGGCGGCACGTCGCGGTAATTTTCAGGGATCGATAGCTGATTGTAACAGCTAATTTGATAATAAATTTGATCGTTTTACCAACAACGAAAATTACCAAATATTGCAATATGAATCGTAGTTCGGGTTTTAAAAAAAATTCTGGTCAAAAAATCACTGTTATCGGGAATAATGGACATAAATACTGGACAGCTGGCCACAAATGCCCGTAAGTAAACGCAACTTTTTCTATTTTTTGCCTAATTTTAATCACCATTAGCCGATGTAAAATAATAAAAATTACAAAAAGAGACACGAAAATAATACTTACCGATTCATATATGAACTTTATTTCATGTATTTATAAAACATTGAAGTGAATATATGTGAGTAAAAATTATAAACTTGTACCCACTCAACGAGGTTTTTGTTAAAAATTAATCCAGTAGTCTAAAGGTTAAATTCTTAGTTGTCCTTACCCAATAAAGGTCACCACGGGCGACCGGGTGACTGCTAATTTTCAACCCTGCATATATTCTCAGAGAGGAAACCCGCTACATTTTTCCATTAGTAGCAAGGGATATTTTATTTATCATCCATTAAAGGCTTTTGTAGGAGATATCGCTGGCACTATAATCTGGATTGGTCAAATTTTGTTATGTCACTGTTTGTTTCAGCGCTAAACCTAACATTAGTGACGTCACGCCACCGACGTTCTGCTAGTTAACGAGTCTACCGCTGACATTCAACCCACATTACTGACACTGTTTACAACTGTCGCAAATGAAAATAATGATAATGGATGATAAAAAGAATACCCCCTCCTGTCCTGTGATATCACAATTTATCAGCACTCGTTGATAAAAGTATAAAATCCTTGGCAAGCCTCAGATTTCATACTTTTATCAACTTGTGCTGATAAATTATAATATCACAAGACACTCGGGGAGTATCCTCTACATACATCATCCCACAGACAGGATGGTACATATACATATGTATTGCTATCTCCTGGACAGTACGAGTAGGTCTACATGTATGTCAGCAGTTACATTACTCACAGACAGGATGGTACATATACATATGTATTGCTATCTCCTGGACAGTACGAGTAGGTCTACATGTATGTCAGCAGTTACATTACTCACAGACAGGATGGTACATATACATATGTATTGCTATCTCCTGGACAGTACGAGTAGGTCTACATGTATGTCAGCAGTTACATTACCCACAGACAGGATGGTACATATACATATGTATTGCTATCTCCTGGACAGTACGAGTAGGTCTACATGTATGTCAGCAGTTACATTACTCACAGACAGGATGGTACATATACATATGTATTGCTATCTCCTGGACAGTACGAGTAGGTCTACATGTATGTCAGCAGTTACATTACCCACAGACAGGATGGTACATACATATGTATTGCTATCTCCTGGACAGTACGAGTAGGTCTACATGTATGTCAGCAGTTACATTACTCACAGACAGGATGGTACATATACATATGTATTGCTATCTCCTGGACAGTACGAGTAGGTCTACATGTATGTCAGCAGTTACATTACTCACAGACAGGATGGTACATATACATATGTATTGCTATCTCCTGGACAGTACGAGTAGGTCTACATGTATGTCAGCAGTTACATTACTCACAGACAGGATGGTACATATACATATGTATTGCTATCTCCTGGACAGTACGAGTAGGTCTACATGTATGTCAGCAGTTACATTACTCACAGACAGGATGGTACATATACATATGTATTGCTATCTCCTGGACAGTACGAGTAGGTCTACATGTATGTCAGCAGTTACATTACCCACAGACAGGATGGTACATACATATGTATTGCTATCTCCTGGACAGTACGAGTAGGTCTACATGTATGTCGGCAGTTACATTACTCAGACAGGATGGTACATATACATATGTATTGCTATCTCCTGGACAGTACGAGTAGGTCTACATGTATGTCAGCAGTTACATTACCCACAGACAGGATGGTACATACATATGTATTGCTATCTCCTGGACAGTACGAGTAGGTCTACATGTATGTCGGCAGTTACATTACTCACAGACAGGATGGTACATATACATATGTATTGCTATCTCCTGGACAGTACGAGTAGGTCTACATGTATTTCGGCAGTTACATTACTCACAGACAGGATGGTACATACATATGTATTGCTATCTCCTGGACAGTACGAGTAGGTCTACATGTATGTCGGCAGTTACATTACTCACAGACAGGTTGGTACATACATATGTATTGCTATCTCCTGGACAGTACGAGTAGGTCTACATGTATGTCGGCAGTTACATTACCTACAGACAGGATGGTACATATACATATGTATTGCTATCTCCTGGACAGTACGAGTAGGTCTACATGTATGTCAGCAGTTACATTACCCACAGACAGGATGGTACATATACATATGTATTGCTATCTCCTGGACAGTACGAGTAGGTCTACATGTATGTCAGCAGTTACATTACTCACAGACAGGATGGTACATATACATATGTATTGCTATCTCCTGGACAGTACGAGTAGGTCTACATGTATGTCGGCAGTTACATTACCCACAGACAGGAAAGCACATACCACAGCTTTTGACCAGTTGTGGTGCACTGGTTGGAACGAGAAAAAACCCCAATCAGTTGAATGGATCTATCGAGGTGGTTCGATCCTGTAATGCAAGCACCTCAGGCGAGCACTCAACCGACTGAGCTAAATCCCACCCCCCTCAATGGTAGAGAACGACTCAGAAGGACAATATCAACTGATGAGAGCAAAATAAATAGTATTGCCCAGTACAGAGTTGGGTATTCTATTTATTACCCATTATCAAATTTATCATTTTATGGAAGATTTTCACATGATACTGTTGTTGAAAACAAGTTTGCAAGTTGAGAACAAGAGACAGCATTGCGTCATAGCTGTGATGTACGTATCGCTGATGATGCAAGTTAGTTGTTGACATGACTTCTACCACGTAAACTATTCATACACACAATTAACCCACAATTAACCGCCTATAGTGAAGCACTGTTTATGATGTCTAAACATATCTAGAGGCGAAGACTTTTTTTCCCCCCTAGGGAGAGATAATTTTTCTTTCCACGTCGCTTCTCTCTGCCCACTATAATGTGTGATTTCTCCTGCAATATTCTCCTAGGAGATATCGCTTCTTTTGTTACGTCACTGTGTACGTCACACCACTGTCGTTCTGCTAGTTAACAGGTCTACTATCTGCTGCCAAGATGACATTCAATCCACATTACTGACATTGTTTACAACTGTCGCAAATGGAAAGAATGATAAAGGATGATAAAAAGAATACCCCCCCCCCCCCCCACCCCACCATGTCTTGTGATATCATAATTTATCAGCACTCGTTGATAGAAGTATAAAAATCCTCAGCAAGTCTCAGATTTCATACCTTTTATCAACTCGTGCTGATAAATTATGATATCACAAGACACTCGGGGAGTATCCTCTATTTATCATCTCAACCCGTGCCTCACAACTGGTACATCAAAGGACTTGGTATGTACTGTCCTGTCTATGATGTGGCTGCATCACATTCTCTTTTGTGTCGGACTGCTGGGCTAGCTCTGGGTGAGCAGAACATTTTGCCAAATTATCTATTCAACTTCAAATATTGCACAATCCTAGTTATTTGTTTAACAAAATATCAATTATTACATGAATTTATCACGGCCAAATTAAAATGAAATCCGCCATTTCTTCTTAAAATTCACAACTGGAGAATTTGGGTGAGTGCCAGAGCTAGCACACACCACCCTCCCCTCTCTTTCTCCCTCCCTATCCACCCTCCCCTCTCTCACCACCCTCCCCTCTCTTTCTTCCTCCTTCCCTCTCTCACCACCCTCCCCTCTCTTTCTCCCTCCCTATCCCTCCTTCCCTCTCTCACCACCCTCCCCTCTCTTTCTCCCTCCCTATCCCTCCTTCCCTCTCTCACCACCCTCCCCTCTCTTTCTCCCTCCGTATCCCTCCTTCCCTCTCTCACCACCCTCCCCTCTCTTTCTCCCTCCCTATACCTCCTTCCCTCTCTCACCACCCTCCCCTCTCTTTCTCCCTCCCTATCCCTCCTTCCCTCTCTCACCACCCTCCCCACTCTTTCTCCCTCCCTATCCCTCCTTCCCTCTCTCACCACCCTCCCCTCTCTTTCTCCCTCCCTATCCCTCCTTCCCTTTCTCCCTCCCTATCCCTCCTCCCCTCTCTTTCTCCCTCCATATACCTCCTTCCCTCTCACCACCCTCCCCTCTCTTTCTCCCTCCCTATCCCTCCTTCCCTCTCTCACCACCCTCCCCTCTCTTTCTCCTTCCCTATCCCTCCCTCCCTCTCTCACCACCCTCCCCTCTCTTTCTACCTCCCTATCACCTCTCCCTAGTGTTAAAATAACGACATATATTAGAAACATGCTCAGGCGTTTCTTTCCTTTCCCAGGACATATCTTACCTGCTGTGCATGCACATGTGCGTCTGGATTGCCCCACCCTCACCCCACCCCACAAAATAATCACATATATATTAGAAACCAAATGGCCAGTTTGAAATATACCCAGGACATATCTTACCTGTTGGTGTGTGCAGGTGCCTGCAGAGTGCCTCCCATCCCACCCCACTCACTCTCCCTCCTATACTCCCCTAACCTCTCCTCGGTATTAAAATAGTCACACATATATTAGAAACCAAATGGTCAGTTTGAAATATGCCCAGGACATATCTTACCTGTGTACATGCGGAGTGCATCCCACCCAACCCAGCTCGTTCGCTCTCTCTCCCCCTCCCTCTCTCTCCCTCCTATCCTCCCCATACCTCTCCTCAGTACTAAAATAATCACATATATCAGAAACCAAATGGCCAGTTTGAAATATGCCCAGGACGTATCTTACCTGTGTGTGTGCGCAGGTGCGTGCGGAGTGCCTCCCTGGACGACAGACCCTTCTTGCAGTACGGACATTCGTTGATCTTCAGCCCCTTCTTGGTGAACTTCTTCTTCATCAGGGCTATGATGGTGTTGGACGTCATCTCCAGACCTCCAAGATCCTCTGAGGAAATGATTCCATCGGGTGGCAGAGTCTGGACCGGCTTAGCCTTGGCACTCCCAATGTTCCCTTGCACGTCCTTCTTCCTGGAGGCGGGTCTCGGCCTGCTAGCTCTCTTCTTCTTCTCCACGAACGTCTCAGTGACCGGAGTCTCGGTGTACTGGACAGCGTCTGATGCTGATGTCAGTGTGGTGGTGCATGATGAGGAGGAGTTCAGAAAGACCACCATGGAGTCGGAGGTGTTGTTGTAGGTCTGTTTCACCAGCATCAGCGGATTATCCCCCGCCGAGCCGTGCTGACCTCCGAACACCATCCCAGCTTCCACCTGCTGCTGCATTGTGGGTAATTGAATCAGTGTGCCGCCGTGGAGACCGGTCGTCGGGTGGTGCATCTCAGTCGTCTGCCCTTGGAGTCCGGAACTTTCCAAGATGTGACACTGAGATCCGGACTGCCCGTCTTGAGCTGCCTGTCTTTGAAGGAGAGCTACGTGAGCCACCTGTCCTTCGATCAGCCGTTCGTGACTGGCGAGGCTATGAACGATGCCCTCGTGATCCTGGATGATGCCCTCATGACCCTGGATGATGTCTTCTCGACCCTGGATGACGCCCTCGTGACCCTGGATGATGCCTTCTTGACCGGAGGATCCCTGGATTAATGATGACTCCAGCACAGATCCTAGCTGCGTGAACTGGGAACACTGCTGATGACTGAGGACCAGGTTCTGGACTGGTATGTAGCCAGACGTATCCGAGTAACTCCCCTGGAGGAGGGTGGCCGTTGCCAATGCCAACACGTCCGGTCGTTCTGCGTGGAGTCCATTCACAGACGGGATGGAGGCATCAGACACGTGCAGGGTCACTGGCACGGCTTGGTTTTCCAGGTCAGCACTGACTTGGTAGTATGTAGGTATAGTCATATCGGTATCGTACGATATATTCACAGCCTGCGAGTTCATGAATTCTGGACGGTTCTCCATTATAAAGTATTAGCAGTATTGTTATCCACCCTCAATAAAGGCTTTGTTATCAGCGCTATGAGCAATATTAGTATGTTAGAACAGTCATATCACCACTGACTTGGTAGTATGTTGGTATAGTCATATCGGTATTGTACGATATATTAACAGCCTGGACAATTCTCCATTATGAAGTATTAACAGTACTGTTATCCACCCTCAATAAAGGCTTTGTTATCAGCACTATGAGTATGTCAGAACTGTTATCAACAATATTGATATGTAGAAACAGTCATAATAGGCATCATAGGCTATATTCACATTCTGGGAGTTGGTGTATTCATGTCGGTTCTCCATTGTTAACAGTACATATCAATAAAGGCTTCGTTATCAGTGCTATGAGCAATATCAGTATTTTGGAACAGTCATATCGGCATCATAGGCTATATTCACCATCTGGGTGTTGAAGTATTCTGGTTGATCCTCCATTGATAAATGTTATCTGCACTATTAGCCTACATTTACCATCTTGATTGTTCACATATTTGTTGGTTATCCATTGTTAACGTGTTACCAGCACTGTTATTATTTACATCTCCATTCTCTTGTACGAGTGCTACAGATAAGCTACTCTTTCACGTCTTGTATTGAACTCATTGACAGAAATGTTTTATTTTGCGATGCACTCAACACATTTTGTTTACGGTTATGTGGCGTCGGAGGATGAACTCATTGAAGTAAATTAATCAAGTATTTCATCTTGGAATACGGTTTATGGAAATCTGGTTCTTACTGCTTGTTTTTAGTGGTACCGTAGTTGAAAAATTATCCACTTCATCGAACATCATCTACCCCTTTTGAATGGTTATAGCAATCTATTGTAAGAACGTCTTGGCTACCAGTCTAGATCTTTTGAATGGTTATAGCATTCAGTTGTAAGAATGTCTTGGTCACCAGTCTAGATCTTTTGAATAGTTATAGCATTCTACTGCAAGAATCTCTTAGCCACCAGTCTACACCTTTTGAATGGTTATTGCAATGTATTGTAAGAATGCCTTGGCCACCAGTCTACACCTTTTGAATGATTATTGCATTCTACTGTAAGAATGTCTTGGCCACCAGTCTACACCTTTTGAATGATTATTGCATTCTATTGCAAGAATGTCTTGGCCACCACACCTTTTGAATGGTTATTGCAATGTACTGTAAGAATGCCTTGGCCACCAGTCTACACCTTTTGAATGGTTATTGCAAAGTGCTGTAAGAATGCCTTGGCCACCAGTCTACACCTTTTGAATGGTTATTGCAATGTGGTGTAAGAATGTCTTGGCCACCAGTCTACACCTTTTGAATGGTTATTGCAATGTGGTGTAAGAATGCCTTGGCCACCAGTCTACACCTTTTGAATGGTTATTGCAAAGTGCTGTAAGAATGTCTTGGCCACCAGTCTACACCTTTTGAATGGTTATTGCAATGTGGTGTAAGAATGCCTTGGCCACCAGTCTACCACTTTTGAATGGTTATTGCAATATGTTGTAAGAATGTCCTGGCCACTGGTCCACACTTCATGAAGCACTAGTGACATTCCTGAAATATTTGTCAAACACCACGTCTTGTTGACTGCAACACATGTCCATATGTAGAGTAAAAAAAGGTAATTATGTTCCTTTCTCCGCTTATTAAGATGAATGGATGCACCAGTTATTTACTTGGAAATCAATTAGTCGGCTGAAAATATGATATATGAGTTTCCAGCATCTGCACGTATCATGTTCACATGATATTTTTGTTTAAACAAAGTGTTCCTAATGTTTAAGTCTTCCTCATATGAATGAATGAATTAACGTTATGTTTATGACCCTCCAGCACCAAAACACACACACACATTCCAAAACGCATATCCTTCTTTTATGCAAAACTGAAGCATTATTATAATATTTATATTCTTCATAAGACTTCGGCTGACAAATATATGTACGCAGAGTTCATTTTGGTGAGTCAAATTGGAAGCTGTAGGTACTTGTAGGACAAAGTCAGCAAAACTGGAAAACCTGAAAAAAACATAAGAAGAACATATTAGTAATTTAGTATCCAGAGGCATAACTAAAGGATAGAGGGACAGTTGGCCCCTTGAAAAATAAGAAACAGTACCCTGGTAGATTAAAAGTTCTGTTTTTGGTCAATTTGTAAAAGATCCTATATTACTGCCCTAAATTGATCCCGACTGGCTGGAACGAGAAATAGCCAAATGGGCCCACAGAAACTAATAAATGCATTTCACTAATTTTCTGCAAAAGCATTTTTTTTAATTATGTTTTCTATGTAAAACATATATCAAGTCCACAAATGGTGATCTTAAAGGGACAGACCCGAGTTTCAGCCCATGAAAATGCACTCTAAGTTTAGTTAATCTACAAACCTGTAACACATTTGGAAAAAGTTACAACTGAATGAAACACGAGTCTGTGACTTTTAAACAGTGGAATACCCTCTAAAAATAGACCAAAACTCGACTCCATAACTGTCACTTCTCAGACATACATGCGTTTTTAAAAATATGAGAAATGCATTTTGCGATATTAAAAACACCAGGATGACCAAAAACACTTTGAATGTACGGAAATGGGTAATCTAAACAATAAAATTTAAGTAAAGTATGATTTCAGTTATTAAAAACGGCTCAAATAGTCAAACATATGCCATAGTGTTTAAAAACTAGGGTACTATATGTCCCTTTAAGTTGAAATAAGTAATTAAAAGTAAATTAAGGACAGAATTTTAAAAAACGAGTATAAAAATCAGAACATCACATCCTGAGGATAGTAATGATGGTAGACGTCGGTTTTGGGATAAAATGTGTGTTTGTCGGTTTTTGCGCCTGATTGAACTCTTCATACATGTATGCCGTATATACGCAAATATGTTCGTGAATAAAATATACCACGAAAATCACTAACCCGTTGATAGCACTGCAAATTTAATTGCGCACTTATTTCTGATTTGTTCAGACTGACCATGGATGTGTATATATGTTAACATTGGAAATATTTACATTATTTACCTTATAATATATAGTCTTATCTCTACACGCCCAACCGATATCAGAATCAAGCAGTCAGAGGTACCTGTTAAATTTAATTCTTTCCCATTTTCTATAAGTGAATATGTGAACCATAATGTGTCACAATTAGGAACTATATAGTGGACCGAGATGAATGAACTCTCACCGATAAATGAACTTTGTAGTGCACAGACCATGTATCTTGTAAAGTTCAGCTAACAATATCACTAACAAGAGCAAGAAAACAATATCTGGGCAACTGGGCAACTCTTTTTACGTGCCCATATCCACTAAGGTTCAGGCATGCCCGCCCCGGATCTAGTCTCTGACTTCGCCAGTGACCATTTCTGGGGCCGGAGGGGTAAACATGCTGATGCTTATTTTAATCAACATGGTTATTGATTAATGGCATGTGCTCAACATCAGTGTTCGAGATTAAGGGTATCCCGATATCCCGGGGATACCAGAATTTAATTTTGGATACCAGACTTCAAGAACCCAGTATCCCACCGGGATGCCATATAATGTTTTGGGGCTTTTTTAATCGTGCATTTTTATTTTTTGGTGAAGTTAAGCAACAGTATTTTCGAGCTCGTACCCAGTCTAATGCCATGCCATAACAATATATCCACCCAGTCTAATGCTACACTGGTGCATTAGCGGCGTAGCAATAGACTGGGAACCACTAAGATACTATTGGTTTTGTTGGATGTTTCTTCCCTTCAAATTTTATTTGAGATATTGATTCCACATCTGCAGAAAATTGATACAGGTAGGTTTATCATTAATAATGTCAGAATCACTTATAAATTATTGCTAAATATTAATTTATGTTAGTATTATTAAAAAATAGATTCCATTTAATTGCCAATTTCACGAATTCCACGATTGCGGCTGGGAACGAGAACAGTGTCGTTCAAGTTTGTTACGATGTTATTTATGAATTTCATTTAAGTGGGATACTAAATTCTCAGGTGGGATACCTGATTTTGAAATGTTAGTATCCAACTGGGATACTGCTCCAAATTTTTAATCTCGAACACTGAACATATATGAAGGAAGGAAATGTTATATTTAACAACACACTCAACACATTCTATTTACAGTTATATGGCGTCAGACATATGGTTAAGGACGACATAGATATCGAGGGAGGAAACCCGCTGTCGCCATTTCATGGACTACTCTTTTTGATTAGCAGCAAGGGATCTTTTATATGCACCATCCCACAGACAGGATAGTACATACCACAACCTTTGTTATACCAATCGTGGTGCACTGGCTGGAGCGAGAAATAGCCCAATGGGCCCACCGACGGGGATCGATCCCAGACCGACCGCGCATCAAGCGAACACTTTACCACGTACTGGGCTATGTCCCACTCCTCAACATGTATGAAAACAAAGATCTGAAGTGATAAAAGATAGCCAAAAATTAAACATATTTCACGCGTTGTGTTAATTTAAATACATACATTATGCTTGTTTGAGGCCGACAGCATGCGTTCCAACCTGTCAATTACGCGTTTTATTATTTACACTCAGGTAAGTGCAACAAAGCTCAGTACCGACCGCACAGTACTCTAGATGTGTTATGGAATAACAAAAAATATGCTATATTACAGCCCTCTTTTATTTTGATTGATATGCTTACAAATTTTCAGAGTATGACAAATATTTTGAAAAGTCACTAGCCACAGGGCTAGTGGGTTTGTGAAAACCACTAGCCCACCAAGATAAAGCACTAGCCCAAATTCCTGATCAATTATAACTGGATTTTTATATAATTTTTGTAACATTACACATTTACGAGTATAACAGTAAAATAAAACAAACA
Source organism: Gigantopelta aegis (assembly GCF_016097555.1). Classification (NCBI taxonomy): domain Eukaryota; kingdom Metazoa; phylum Mollusca; class Gastropoda; order Neomphalida; family Peltospiridae; genus Gigantopelta; species Gigantopelta aegis. The sequence continues at coordinate 11,204,576 of NC_054710.1, read as the reverse complement.
CTTAAATCATGTTGTAACTTTCAGTTTTTTGTCGTGTTGTACATTTGGTTTTTTGTAAAGTGTGATCCATCGTCATTGTTCCGTTTTAATTGAGCAAACTCATGGTTGATATCTAAACCCACTATCAAAATAATTAAATTTAAATGAGGGTACGACATTGTAACACACGGTAATAGATGGTTCAGTGTATTCGATATTTGGTTATACATTTAGGGCCATACTATTTATGTCGCCAGGAACGGTGATGTCAATTGCATCAAATACAGGGCATTATCCCCGTGTCAGACCGATATAAAAAGAATATAACGGCGACATCTAATCCGTTGTTAATTGATGAACAAAAAAGGTATCATCTTGTATCGGCAGCTGTGACGCATTATCCAGACCATTACACGTAATATGCCAAGCAGAGTCATTGCATGTGCAGTTACCATTAAAGTAAATTGTTCTCCTGATTGCCGATAAACACATGTCAGCGAAGTGTTAAATTAGAAAACAATAGGTAAATAAAACAAACACTGAAATTCAAAGCATGACTGGGGTTTACTTGATTGAGATTAACCTGTCGTCGCGATTGGTGATTTCCAACCAATCAAAACACGCATATCATTAGACTTATTTCCTGTGCCAGAAACTTGAAAGGGAAAAGTAAACAATGCATGCTGTAACTGTGGCGATGTAGAAACTGCAGTTTGCAGACTTAGTTCAAGTAGATTATTATTATACACTGATTTCGTTGTTGATATTATTCGATGACAAACGTCACAATCAAATTTATTAAACGAAATTTCACCCGAGAGAAAAAGAAAAGAAAAGAAAAAAAAAACCCACGAATGAGCGATAAGGAGGGGGGTAGAAACCACTAGCCCGCAGCATTTCTCACTAGCCCGAACTTAAAAACCACTAGCCACGGGCATCGGGCTAGCGGATTTGTCGAACTCACAAATACTGATGAACAAACGCCCAATGAGAAAGAAAGAAATGTTTTATTTAACGACGCACTCAACACATTTTATTTACGGTTATATGGCGTCAGACATATGGTTAAGGACCACACAGATTTTGAGAGGAAACCCGCTGTCACCACTACATGGGTTACTCTTTCCGATTAGCAGCAAGGGATCTTTTATTTGCGCTTCCCACAGGCAGGATAGCGCAAACCATGGCCTTTGTTGAACCAGTTATGGATCACTGGACGGTGCAAGTGGTTTACACCTACCCATTGAGCATTGCGGAGCACTCACTCCGGGTTTGGAGTTGTTATCTGGATTAAAAATCCCATGCCTCGACTGGGATCCGAACCCAGTACCTACCAGCCTGTAGACCGATGGCCTACCACAATGCCACCGAGGCCGGTCAAACACCCAAAGAGAGGCTCAAATAGGGTACGCTATAAAAGTTGAAGGCGGGGTATTTGTAACATTTTCAAATGATTTCTTATTTTATTTGTAAGAGCTACTAATTTTGGAGGGTGGGGTGGGGTGGGGGCTTAATGTTATTATTTTTAAGGATTAAATAAATAAAAAGGTAGCAATCTTGATTTTCCATTACAGAATTGTTGAACGACCATCACCTGAGACAAAGCTGGCATGTACCTTATGATGTCACACATTCAGCAAATTAGTGATTAGTCAGGGCTTCTAGATTATGGTAGCCCCACTCCCATGGCTAGTGATATTCAATGTTGGGCTAGTAAATAACTACTATTGTCATGCCTGACAGTGAATTTTTGTTAGTCAAATGTTTCCGTTAAGTCTATTTTGTAAACATGAATATCCTGTCCAACGCCCAATGTTAAATGTTTTTAAGTTCTATCTCCCTTTTTAGGTGACATATCCAATTAGTTAAATTGTATTAAATTAAAGTAAAGCAGGGCTAGTGAATTCTTAATTGTGGCTAGTAAAAAAAAATTAATCACTGATCCCATGGCATGTATCTCATGATGTCACACATTCAGCGAATTAGTAATCATTGGTAGACGACAACCAAGCTCAGCCAGCTGACATTTCGCCGACATTTGCTAATTATTTTGAGTGGTTCCTGAAGTGGTCATTCGATTTACTGTGTAGCGCAGGGCTCGAACTTAAGAATTTGTCTCCCACGGCAATTTAAAAACAAAAATGCCATGGGTGAAACATCCTACCGACGTCTATTGTGAGCCTGCCTATGGCAATTTTTTTTAAAGTGACATATAAACATGACTGAAAGGCTATTTTGCTCTATGTAGACATATTTCAAATGTGCAAATGTACTGGCAGACAATGTACACCAGGTGTATATATTTTACCATTGTTTAGGAGCTTTACTGATGGTCTCTACATACGGCAATTTACATCTCAACGATGGTAATTGCCGTCGGTGCCGTCGTTACGTTCAAACTCTGGTAGCGTCTAGCCCTGTTGTTTTATGTTACTCAAAATGCAGATGCAGTAGCCAGAAGTGAAGGAAACTGGCTGAAACGAAAAATAGCCCAATGGGCCCACCGACAGGGATCGATCCCAAAGCTACCAGGCTACCCGACCCCGAGTTGTAAGAATTTGTTTTGTTTAAGGACACCACTAGAGCACACTGCTTTTAAAGTAATCATCAGCTATTGGATGTCAAACATTTGGTAATTCTGACATAGTCTTCAGAGAAAGAAAGAAAGAAAGAAGTGTTTTATTTAACGACGCACTCGACACATTTTATTTACGGTTTATTTACAGTTATAGACTGATGGCATGCCACGACGCCACCGAGGCCGGTTAGTCTTCAGAGAAAACCTGCTACATTTTTCCTAAAGCAGCAAGGGATCTTTTATATGTGCTTTCCCATAGATAGGAAAGCACATTCCACGGCATTTGACCAGCTGTGGTGCACTGGTTGGAAGGAGAAAAACAAAATCAGTTAAATGGATCCACTGAGGTGGTTCGATCCTGCGACGCAAGCACCTCAGGCGAGTACTCAACCGACTATGCTAAATCCTGTCGCCGAGTTTTAAGAGTGCTCAGACTAGCAACTGGACAGTCATAACTATAAGTCACTAACAATAAGGGGCGGAATGTAGCTCAGTGGTACAGTGCTCGCTCGATGCGCGGTCGGTCTGGGATCGATCCCCGATGGTGGGCCCATTGGGCTATTTCTCGTCACAGCCAGTGCGTCACGACTGGTATATATGAAAGGCTGTGGTATGTGCTATCCTGTCTGTGGGATGGTGCATATAAAAGATCCCTTGCTGCTAATCGGAAAGAGTAGCCCATGAAGTGGCGAAAGCGGGTTTCCTCTCAATATCTGTGTGGTCCTTAACCGTAATTAAAATGTTTTGAGTGCGTCGTTAAATAAAAAATTTAAAATATTTTTAAAATAAAAAATAAAAAGACTAGCAATATTGCGTCCTGCTACCTGTGCGGTCCTTAATCCTATCCTTGATGCCATATAACAGTAAAAAAATTAATATTCATTGAGTGTATCATGAAATAAAACATTATAAATATATAATTATATATTTTGCTATTGAAAGTTGTAGGGTTTTTTTATTATTATTTTTGCATAATGACCCCATTCAGTGTTCGAGATTAAACATTTTAGGCAGTATCCCAGTTGGATAGTAACATTTCAAAATCTTGTATCCTACCTGAGAATTTAGTATCCCACTTAAAGGTAGGGTCAACTCAAACAAGAGCCTTATGTGTTGGAAAGATGCATACCCAGACCACCAACACACACTGACACTTTAACAAATAAAAAATGCGTAATTTTAGAGTTAATAAAAAAACACGATTATTCCTGCTAAATGGGGGCAGCCATTTTGTTTCGTTTTTGTGATGTCCGGTGGTATAGCTTTGGGCGAAGTGACGTTAGCTCCGTCCATCTTCTCTATGCACAGTGTAAACAAACACTCTAATTTACGACAAGGCGCTTCGCTTTCATCAACCTGACTTGTAAAACAACATATACTGAAGGCCAAAAGAAACTTTACCATTTTCAATTTGGAATAATGTATGCAGAAAATTATATCCGCCCACTGCACGTTTTGGGTGGAACACACAGAAAAGTGAAAAACTCGTGCACTATGAACAGCAGCAATTGCATGTGCAATAAGGGTATAAAAACGGTTTAGACGGCATGTCAGACATCCACACAGATAAAAAAACAACCATAGGAATGCCACGACTGACACCAGAACAACGTGAGAGAGCCCTGGGTATGATACAGATGGGAGTCACTCATGCCCACATCGCCAGAACCTTCGGTTGTACCCGTGTTACTGTTACAAACTTGATGCAACGCTACAGGCAAACAGGGCAGACATCAGACAGGCCAAGAACAGGCAGACCCAGGGTGACTTCGCCCCGCGATGACCGGTACTTGCATACCTTGCATCTACGAAATCGCTTCCTGACAGTGACGTCATCAGCAATGAATGCCTTAGGTCACAGGGTTAGTAGACAGACAGTGGCCAGGCGACTCAGGACTCATGGAATAAGGGCTTACAGACCATATAGAGGACACTTACTGACACCACAACATCGTCATTTGAGATTGACATGGGCTAGGACTGTACAATGTTGGCAGCGACGTGATTGGCTGCGGGTTCTTTTCACTGATGAAAGCCAGTTCTTTGTTCAGAGTTGATGGAAGACAGTGTGTGTACCGCCGTAGGGGAGAATGAGTGGCGGCTTCTTGCTTTCAGGAGGTCATGCCATATGGTGGAGGGAGTGTCATGGTGTGGGGAGGTATCTGTGCACAGGAAAGGACACCATTGGTCATCGTTCACGGCATCTTCATAAATCAAGGTTAATATTCGTTCCTCGTATTCAGCCTTGATACATGTAGTCAAGATTACTGATATCCACTACTAGCGCCCTCTATTGGAAGAAAATTTGTAACACCAATTATGTCCCTTACACGATGACATCGCTGACCAATCACAGCATCGGTAACATGTGACAATCTTGAAAGCAATATCAAAAATTAACCGCCGAAACCTTTTTTTTAACATATCGTGACATACACGACACGTTTCCACGGACGCTGACGCTGCCATCTTTGTTTACAATAACATGGGAATCTATAAGGAGCGTTGCGATTCATTGCAATCAGATCTCATCGCATCCAATGAAATTTAAGCATTTTGTGGCACGATTTCTTGACGACATGTATCAAGGCTGAATACGAGGAACGAATATTAGCCTTGATTTATGAAGATGCGTTCACGGAAACTTGACAGCTCAATGTTACAGGGATGACATTCTTCGTCCAAATGCAATACCATTTCTCCAACGGCAGCCACGTGGTGTAATTTTTCAGCAAGACAACACCAGACCTCATACAGCCAGAATCGTACAGAACTTCCTTAGAGCCAACAACGTAAATGTATTGCCGTGGCCTGTACGCTCCTCAGACATGTCCCCCATAGAACACCTGTGGGATGTTTTGGATTGCCGTGTTCGACAACGACCACACCCTCCAGCCAACCAACAGGAACTGATCCAGGCCCTTCAAGAAGAATGGCAACGCGTCCCACGTGACCTCATCAGACAACTGATTTTTTCTATGGACTCGAGTGATTGTCTGTATGTTTTGCATGTCATCCATGAAGTTGAAAGCTCGATTTGTGTACACTGCCTCGCTTTGGAAAAATGTGACGTCATTATCAGATGCTGAATGACACTCATTTTTAGTTACGTTAATGATGACATATTGATCTAGTCAATATATTTTACCTCATGCGACTATCTTTTGTTGTTTTTACACCAGAGTGATTTAAAACTATGGTAAAGTTTCTTTTGGCCTTCAGTATAAATGACTTGACAGTATAATAAACTATTTAACTATATATATTTCAGGTTACATCAATAGAACGAAATGGAGTTATAGTATTTTCTTTTTTTAAAAATCCAAAGAAAAAAATGCATACTATTAGGCCTATTGGTAGGGTATGTTCGAGCAAAAACTACCACTCACAATACCCCAAGTGATAATTTTCTTTTCTTTGGGACTACGTAATTGGTCAGTTTTGTGATTTTAGATGAGAAAGTCTACTTAATCAAGGGTTTTACATAATTACTTACAGTAATAAAGCAGGGAGGTTGATAATGTCCATTACGATTTGAGGTGTATCCGTGCTGTTATCACACAATACCCTGTGATCTTCATAAAAGAGGCACGTCTTTTTAGTGTGTCTAGACACAGTGTCTGGGGACCGTCTGAATATATACCTGCCAATCAGGAACCACAGAAAGGCCATGGAAAAAAAAGACCAATTAACCAAGAAAACACTCCGAATATTGTTTTAGTACTTGGGTTAATTTATGTACGAAACATAATACAGTTATTTCAACACTTTGACAATGGTGGTTTATTTTGTATTGAAAAATAGTATATAATTGGTGCTGGCTTACTAGGATGGATATAATTACAGAACACTGCGATACATCTGCAAAAATCAGGTATGTTTTGTTTCTTCATTTCGAAGACTAATTCCTGACGTGACACGTTGGGTATTACGTAACCACCTGTTCGCCAGAGGGCGTATTCACTGGGATGGTACAAAATGGCTGCGCCCGTTATATATAATAGCCGTCACATTTAACTGTTATATTAATTAACTATACGATTATACTTGTTAATATTAAGCAATAATGTGCATTATATATCGTTGAATATGCATACCAGGCCAAATGCCTTAATTGTCCCCTCCTTTAAATGAAATTCATAAATAACATCTTAACAAACGTGGACGACACTGTTACTTAACTTCACCAGTAAATGATGGCTTTCATTGTTTCAGCAAAAAATAAAAACACAGGATTACAAAACCCAACATTATATGGTATCCCAGTGGGATACTGGGTTATTGAAGTCTGGTATCCCCGAGATATCGGGATACCGTTAATCTCGAACACTGCCATTAAAGGACACTGGCCAATTAATCATCGGCTAATGGATGTTGGTAAGTTGGTAATTTTGCAAGGCTCCAATTTAATGACGACACTGACGGTAATTGCCGTTGTTTAGATATAAATTGCCGTAGGTCAAGAGGATCACCAATGGCACAATTGTGTCGTCAGTAAAGCTCCTAAACAATGGGAAAATGTTAAAAGTTTGTCTGTTTTGCTTAACGACACCACTAGAGCACACTGATTTATTAATCATCAGCTATTGGATGTCAAAAATTTGGTAATTTTGACATATTGTCTTAGAGAGGAAAGCCACTACATTTTTCCATTAGTAGCTAGGGATCTTTGATATGCACCATCCCACACAGGATATAGTACATACGTTTGATATACCAGTCATGGTGCACTGTCTGGGACAAGAAATAGCCCACTGATGAGGATTGATCCCTAAACCGACCGCACATCAAGCAAGTGCTTTACCAACGGGCTACAATCCACCACCTGGAAAAATTTACATTGTTTGCCAGTAAATAACATTTGAACATTTGAAATATGTCCACATACAGCAAAATAATATTTCTGTCATGTTTATATGCTATAAAAAAAAGTCACTTTTAAAAAAAAATGCTGTGGGCATGGTCAAAATTGCAGTCAGGGCACCATTCCACCCCTGGCAATTTTTTTTTTTTTTTAATTGCTGTGTAAGATAAATTCTGAAGTTCGAGCCCTGTTTTGACATGTAGTTTTCAGAGGAAACATTTCTTCCATTAGCTCCAAGAGATCTTTTATAAATTATTCACTTTCCTATTCACAGGACAGCACATACCATGACCTGTGAACCAGTTGTGAAAAAAAAACAAAAAAAAACATCAATATTTTTATATTTTAAAATCTTTAATTTTTTGATTTTTAACAAAATTAATTTAACATTTAATTTTTGTTTTTAATCTTATGTATATTAGTGACCACTACCTGATTCTATAATATTATCATGTGTAGATGGGCATAAGTAGGTACGTGAAAACCAGGTAATTTTCACGCTAATCGCTGGCCCGCTGTACCTGTGCAGAGCACTGTGCGTTGCACCACGGACTGCATTCTTTTGTTTCGTCTGGAAGCCGTGCTTTAGGACTACCAGGAATACACCCGTATTGATGACGTAGTTCACATTTACCTCTAGCACTGCATCCTCTAATTTTTTCAGTCAGATTTTTAGAAGTGAAAAAAATATCCATTCAAATTGTTGGCCGCTAAAGTCATCAGCACAGTTCCTAAAGGTAAGTTTTGATAGTTTTGAAACTAATTTAATTTGTTTGTTTATACACTTCTCCATATCAGAATGTAATTTGAGGCAAATTGAGCATCGTAACATTGATTTTGACGGCGGGTAAAAAAGTATGTCGGCGGGGCAAATGATGCAAAATTTTGTCAGATTTCACTGAAAAAGGATCACATTTTTGCACTGATTAGATAATCATAGCATACTACGATTAAGTTTAAATGATAAATTAGGATGTTAACAACTTAATCCTGGTAATGTTTATTAAAAATAATACTTAATTACGTCGATGACTGACAATTTTGATGAATATTTTACGGCACGAGATCCATCTTGAGGTCACATGACCGGATTCTAGCAATATGATTGGCCAATACCAATGTTTACAAACACAAGTAGCCATGTGCTTTTTTTATGCATTGTTTATCTTCTTTATTTATGCTCATAATTGGATTATTTTTGTGTTTTTTATTTTAATTTCAGATTTAATCATAATGTAATGCACTTACCTGTATGTTTTTTTAAATTTTGAAAATAATTTTGATAGAAATGAGAAGTTAACTGACCAGGCACCAATTTTTTAAAAGTTATGACAGTTTGTGTTCAAAGTGAACCGTGATAAAGTTTGTTTTATTTTGGTAAATTTTTTTATTAAAATTATTAATTAGGTAATAACTTAAACTATGAACTAACAGAAAACTGAACCAAAAGGCTCTATGTTGAATAAACTACCTTCCCTGAAAGTTTCATTAGAATTTATCTAAAATTAAAAAAGTTATGATACTTTCTGTATTAAAAGTTACTGGTAATTAATCGAAAAGGTCACGACTTTTCTTTTGTTTTAGTAGTAAAACAAAGCCAAAAAATGGGCGTGGCACCACATCTTGAAAATGTCATAACTTTTTAAATATTGAACCTAGAACAAAAATTAAAACTGCATTTAAAGCATTTCCCGGGCTCTGTAGAATGATAACTGATTATTTCTATCTTTGTAGGTTAAATATTTTTATCACATACCTAGCATAAGCATAAGTTTCCAACCAATCAAAAACACGCTAACAAAGTCGCATAAGAACAAAGCATGTTATCACGTAATATCAAGCCCTGTTGATCTTCTGAGACTTAGCAGCCAAAACAATGTGGTCGATTAATAGCATATCACCACAAACATTACATATTTAATGACTTTTGCGACAGAAATAGTAATTTTTAAAAAGTTTTCTTATGTCAAAACGATCACGGCTTGGTGCCAAAAGACACTCCCAGGCTAATAGACAGAACAGCCGCGGTGAATGTTATTAAAATATCATCAGCAAGTGTCAGCTACTGCTATTATCGCGGACTGTTGTCATTTTTCCCACACGACAACTGGGTAGTTCTGAATTTGTAACATTCAAGCCTTACCTACTTCTTTCAGTTTCACACTAGCTCGCTCATCAGAGACAGCATCACCAACCCAGGCTAGGTTAGCCGCCATTTTGAATAAGGCTTTTCAATTCTCCTCCTCCGTTAAGGAAAGATTTCGGTTTCACGCAAAAAGTGATCTTGATACCGAGAAGCCGTTTCCACTAATTTCTCACGAGGAAGGTGCCAAAAAGTGTCGGGGGAGGGGGGGGGCACACTTTTATATTTACAATCTTTTTCACTATTATAAAGCAAATATAAAGCAAAATATCTCCCCCCCCCCCCCGCTTCCTACGCCAGAATTTTCCTATATTTTCACGAGCGTAAAACGTACACTAGCATGAGGGGTTTAAATGCAGTCCTTTTTTTTTTTCCTTTTTTTTATATTTCAGTTTTGTTTGGTTTTTTCTTTTGTTTGTTTTATGATTATTTATTTGTTTACATCCTACCTGAAGAAAAAATTGTTTTCTCTCCCCAGTCTTTCTTTCGCTTCAAATGGCGGGACATAACAAAATGCACAATAAAACAGTCAGTATCCCTTATCCACGTCTCTTCCCAGCCTTCTTACGTTTTAAGGGTCAGTATGACACAATAAACCTCTCTTTAACCCAGTTCCCTGTTTCTAAGCCCCCCCCCCCCCCCACCCCACACACACACTTTCTGGCACCTTCCTACGGCCCTGATATCACGAATTAAAGTAAAAACTGAGTGCTGCAAACATTAGTATACGACCGCAAATATATTGGTGTGGTATAACGTGTTCATTAAAATTCTACTGATTAAATGTATGTAATTTTATTTCCACCCGACACCAAAATATAATTTCCATCCGACACCAAAACTAAAGTGCCTATAGAAGACACAGTAAATCAGGTAAGTAATTTAGTTAATTTATTTTAAAACATGTTTCTTGGTTTAAAAAAAAAAAAAGGCTAATCAAACTTCCCTCATTGATAGAATGTTGCACTGTTCTCGTCATTTGGCATCTTTGATCAGGGCCGTAGCTAGGATTTTTTGTTTGGGGGGGGGGGGGGGGGGGGGGGGCAACTGAGTAGGCCTAGTTAATAGTCTAAAACTCCTTTTCTTTAAGTTTCTATAATGCTTTCCGAATTTAGCTGGCTACGGCCCTGTTGATGTCTATTAATGTCCTACACCAAAACTATTTAAATTTCACTAAGTCAAAATGGATTAATTAAGGAATTTGTTATAGCCTACATGGTACTATTAATGCAGCTCCTCCTGCCTCCTACAAAATTATATTACTTTACTTCCTATTGTCAGGGCCGTAGCTAGGAGTTTTTATTGGGGGTGAGTGCAACTTAGTAGTTAATAGTCTAAAAGTCCTTTTCTTTAAGTTTCTATAATGCTTTCCGAAAAAAATTCGGGGGTAGGGGGGCACAAAAGGAATACAAGGGCAAAGTTTCAAATTTCATTCGACATAAACGATCGAGTATTTTGAAATATGCCCACATAGGGCCTACGTGTGCAGTCATTCCATGGTATTTAATCTATGGGTGTCGAATTTTCAAATGATCTTTTATATTTAAAAAAAATTACGATTGTATTCATGCATCACTGTGGTGGCTGTGATGACGTATGGAACATCCAAACCACATAGACTCATTGTGTAATCACATGTTTCAAAAATTGTTTATCATGACATACATATTTGGTATATCCCTAGCGAAATGTTAGTATACATACATACATACATACGTACGTACGTACATACATACATGTATGTATGTATGTATGTATGTATGTATGTATGTATGTATGTATGTATGTATGTATGTATGTATGTATGTATGTATGTATATATATATATATATATATATATATATATATATATATATATATATATATATATATATATACTACGTTACGCTTGCGCTTGAAGTTTATCTTGATACACAAATATATACTAATAGATGCATATATATATATATGTTGTATGCGCAACATCTAGCGTATAACATGATTGTAAAGCAGTGATATGAGGGCACCAACCCTGACACTAGCTAATTTGTTTCTGGGATTAATAAACTTTATATATTAAAATAATAATAATACTAATACTAATACTACTACTAATAATAATAATAATAATAATAATAATAATAATACTAATACTAATAATACTACTACTAATAATAATAATAGAGATGCAGTGTTTGTAGATAGTAGTATGATAGTGCTTCCAAATCAAAGTAATTTTATTTACGTGCCTATATCCAATCAAGCAATTGAAGGTTCAGGCACGTCCATCTCACGTGCAAAATCTTTGGCAAGGCCAGTGGTTGACTAGGCCTACCTCTATGGTTTCGAACACGCCTATCCCGAGTCCGGCTTCCGATAAGATCGGGGGTCCGACTCGGGACAGGAATCATCTAACTAAAGGGTCAATTTGGAAATTCTGAAAATTAAGACCAGAAAAAGAAAAAATAATAAAAAAGAAAAGTGGAGGTTAATCAATTTTGACCGCGTCCTTAAATAAAAAAAATAATCTATAACTAATTAAAATAAAATAATTTGACGCAATATTTGATGGGGTGATCTAAATATATTATAAATTAATAATTACAACAAAATAATTTATACCCCATGAGGTTAGGAGGGAGGATACGAAGGTTGGAAAAGTTGTTTAATAAATATTGAAAAGTAAAAATTATCAATCATATTTCGAACATGGAGGCCGGGGCGAGGGGAGGCCAGATCCTACACAGAAATCTACGGCCAAACCGCCTACGCCCTATGCCCCCCCCCCCCCCCAAACTATCCTCTGGTTTGACATCCAATAGCCGATGACTAATAAATCAATGTGCTCTAATGGTGTTGTTAAACAAAACAAACTTCCACCACTGAAAACATTAACATTAATATATATAGTACTTTTAATTGTTATTTTAATTTTCAAATATTTTGTTCTTTTGAAAATACTTATTGTTTAATTAATATAAGCTATAGGTGTAATGTTATAAACAACATAGTATACACTTCTATATCACTATATGCAAGTTAGGAATGCCAAACTTTATTGGCATGCCCTTTTCAGGAGTTGTTTGAAGGCGGGAAGTAGCTTGATGCGCGGTCGGTCTGGGATCGATCCCCGTCGGTGGACCCATTGGGCTATTTCTCGTTCCAGCCAGTGCTCCACAACTGGTGTAACAAAGGCTGTGGTATGTACTATCCTGTCTGTGGGATGGTGCATATAAAAGATCGCTTGCTGCTATTCGAAAAGAGTAGCCCATGAAGTGACGACAGCGGGTTTCCTCTCTCAATACCTGTGTGGTCCTTAACCATATGTCCGACGCCATATAACCGTAAATAAAATGTGTTGAGTGCGTCGTTAAATAAAACATTTCCTTCCTTCCCTTTTCAGGAGTTGATCATTGTGCCCGTTTGCCCTTAAGTTAGTTGGCCCCATCCCCTCCTAAACTATTTCCTGGATCCGCTCTAGCCATCGGAGGTCCCACGGGTTGGAAAATTAATAATCCACCTCAGCGGCCAGCCCATTCTGATTATTTGATACTAGCATGAATAACAATAGCCTTTGTCAGGGGCGGATACGGTATGCTTTAAGGGCTAAGTCTAGAATGGATGGAAAGGCCGACGTTCTTTCAAATAATATGACACACATTTAGAACCTTTTAAATTTGATTTAATTTCTTTTGTTTTAAATGCCATTTGGGGTACATTTATGTTTGCCTAAAGAGGGTTTTGGCGGCCCCAACTGGAGAAACAAAAGAGTAGACATGAATATAACGCCTATAAAAAAAACCCAACCCAAAAACATTGAAGAATATGTAGTGCGCCAATTTACCAGGTAGAAAAAGGAGACTAACCAATGACTATGGCGATCGAAAAATGGAAGTATTTTTGTTTTGTGTTTATTTTTATGATTTTATCGTCGACACATGGAAAGAACACCAGATTTGGCCAGAGAGCAGACAGTTTATTCTTTCCAGCCGAATCTGACAGCTCTGTATGGACATTACAGATTGACAGTGTCGAAGAGGATGAAGTCGATCGTATGCTTAAGCGTTACGCACGATCGCCGACGGCAACTGACGCCCCTCCGAAGACGAACCGTAGCGTATCAGAGGTAGATATTTACTTCCGTGTTCGCGTTGCTCAGTCTTACTCTGGAAATAATTTTCTTTTAGCCATTTTTTAAACATTATTTCGCTAAAAATGATTCAAAGTAGCCATTTTAAACATTTTGTTAGCCAAATAAAAAATATACTAGCCACTCAAATTCTCAATGTGACCATAGAATAGATCTATCTTTTTTTATATCAGTATCTACATATCCTGGTGTCATATGTTTTCCATACGATAAGCAAAAAATTAAAATATAATAAAAACAATACTTCGTACATACAATAATACTTTACATTTCTCAAGTATTATTAGTTTATTGTGGAAAGCAGTGATAATCTTCCATGAAATTATGAGTACCAAGTTTTCCTCCAAAAAACTAGCTGCTAAGTCATACACTGTGATACAGGTGTTTCCAAAATATTTTTCATATTTTGTTGAGTTTTATTGGCTGTCTATTTTTGTCCTTGAAGGATCTATACTCTGTGCAGTAATTTACATCAACATCTTTTGAAAATAAAATCATAACATGTTTGTAACTTGTAAAAAAATATTGAATAATTTTCAGACCAATAAACGGTGTTCACTAAAAACATATTTACACTATATTTTTGTCATAGGTTAATGTCTAATCATCTTGTTCTACGTATCAATGACACCAAAATTCGGATTCGGAGTACCCCGAGGTGACAGAGGTACAGAACTATATATTTTAAAAAAAATTGAACTCCACCAAACCACCTTGATTTGTAGTGTAAACATGCCCCCACGAGAAATTACTGAAAAGAACTTTGCTGTGAATGACATTGACATAAAAGGTAACCCAAAAGTTTTATTGTTCAGTAATAATCACGTGGCATATCATCTAACTTTGGCAGGTCAGATGTCAGTGAACATTGCAGACAATAACTTTTCAGGGATTTGTGATACTTGGATTTTGCTATGTGAGGCATTTCATTAGTACTTACCAAAATATTTAATTAGGAAAAACTGATAACTTGCACACAATATTTATGGTATTATAATTAAAACATAAAGTTGGCAGCTTGACGTGAAGCATTTTCAAAATTCTTGTTTATGTTCAGGCTTATAGTTAAGTAATATCTTGCATAATCTCACGATACATGCCGTTACAAACAAAGTATCGAAAACATAGGTCGATCTAAATGACAGTACAATCGGGATTGAAAATTAATATAAAAACCATGGTTGCCAGCAGGGCCAGTTGAAGAAAAATCTTACTGGCCCTTCTCAAATTCAACTAGCCCTCTAAGGATCATACTGAAATTTAACGGAACAGCCAAAATCAAAACTTGAGTGTTTGCGTCAAAAGAAAACCGACGAATTTTCGTTTAACTTCATAATGAATAAAGTTGAAATTCATATAAAAACTTGTTATTAAGTTTTAAACCATTACTGGTATATCAAAGGCCATGGTATGTACTACCCTGTCTGTGGGATGGTGCATATAAAAGATCCCTTGCTGCTAATCGAAAAGAGTAGCCCATGAAGTAGCAACAGCAGGTTTCCTCCCAATAACTGTGGTCCTTAACCATATGTCTGACGCCATATAACCATAAATAAAATGTGTTGAGTTGCGTCATTAAATAAAACATTTTTTTTTTTTTTTTTCAAACCAATCTGCAATTATTTACAAAAAACAGTTTTATAGAATGATTGGATGGACTATAGAATAGTTAACAAAATTTAACAATTGAGTACTAACTAGTGCAATAGAAACATCCATTTCAAGTTTAATGTCAATGTGGCATTTGAAGTTTAATGTCAGTGTGACATTTCAAGTTGCGGGTTGCATGGAGTTAATTGTTTTTCTCTCTCTAGTGTTGAGTTACATATTACTCAGGTGTGTAAGTATTATGAGGTACTTGCATCTAGAGCATATGAAATGAGAAAACTTTGTCATTTACATACAGGTTTACTTACCGTGTATGTATAAATACCTTAATTGGATATAAGCACGAAAATAAGTTGAAATGAAATGAATTAATCACTCAGACCAAGCATAAACACAAGTTTGTTGTGTTTAACAACAACACCACTATAGAACATTGATTTATTAATCATCGGCTATTGGATGTCAGACATTTGGTAATTTTAACATATCGTCTCAGAGATTATAATATAAACCTGGTACATTTTTCCTTTAGTAGCAATGGATCTTTTATATTCACCATCCCACAGCAGAAATACATTTTTGGGTATGGCGCTGGAATTGAATGCAACCACAGTCAACAGGGGGAATCGAGGGCCTCCTTTAGAAAGAAAATGGGTTAAGTTTAGGGTTAGGGTTAAGAAAATCATACAGTAATGATAACAGTAATTAATTTTGTCAAAAAGTTAACTTTAAAAAATACAATTTTGGGTATGGCGCCATACCCGTTTTACCCTCTGGCAGAAACCCTGCACAGACAGGATAGCATATACCACAGCCTTTGATATACCAGTTGTGGTGCACTATAGCTGGCTAGATCGAGAAATAGCCCAATGGGCCCACCGACGGGGATCGATCCCAGACCGACCGTACATTATGAGAGCGCTTTACCACTGGACTACATCCTGCCCGTGTACTTGACAGAGATCTGTATGAAGAATAATTTTCCATTCATGGAAATTTATGCAGTTTCTTGTGAACAAAGATGTAATAGCAATTTATCCAGTGAAAAGAGCTTCTATTTTGCAGTTAGTTATTGTCGTGACGTTTCACACACGTATGGCTTAATGTCAAGAGGTCATACAGCATTCTCACATAAGAAAATTTGCATTTCAGTTGTTACTTTTGTATACAATCAAGCATGATGTTAATGTATAAAGGAATGTTTGAAAATATATATATATATATATATATATATACATATATAATTTTATGTTATACTTTGTAAAGCCATTAATCCATTTTATATATGAAGCCCTTTTAATAAAATTACAAAGCATATAATGTCATGTACATACGTTGTGTACAAATTATGTCATGTAGACTCCGTATATTGGTACTGAAAAAACACTTCTTACACCAGGGCTAGCAGAGCTACAGGGTGTACACCACCAAATCAAATCCCATAGACGACAATAGTAACATATGTGGCTAAAACTCCTACCTGCAGTGTATCAATCAACATAAACGCCACGGATATAAATACTACCACCCCTCACACTTAAAGTGAATCAGAACAAAATTGGGGGTCAAGCTGCAGCCTGCTCATTTCTGAGATAACGGATAGCGTCTGTGACTACCCTAGTTCTGCACAAAATTCGAGTACTTTTTTTTACAGGTACCCCATAAATGTTTCAAGCACAAGGCTACACATTGGTACTAGATGAAATAAAATTGCATATTTATTTTACCCAGATGAAACTATTATTTTTTACAACCAACACACTCACATTTATAACCAATCACAGGACTTGTGGTGTTCACTTCTCTATCAAAAGTTGGGTGCACCTCGAACTTTGACCCAGCCGGAAGTTATTTGGTTTAGTACTACCTATAGATTGCATCAAAGTCAAAACATGCCCAATTTGTGCCCAAAATGCATATATGCATGGTTTCATACAGAGGGGGAGATGGGGGGGGGGGGGGGATTTATCCCCCCCCATGATTTTGACATGGGGGGATATCCCAACCATCAATCTCAGAGCAGTGGTTTTTTAAGGTAATTTTTAGCTCTTAGCATAACATTTTCAAAGAAAATGCTAGGTAGAGAGAATATGTTAATTAGCAAATCTTATCTAGCTGTTTTGCATGTTTTTGTAAGTAGAGAAACTGAAGGAGGCAGAGAAGTAAATCAACCAATGAGCGTTAGGTTGTATATGAATGTAGGACGCTGTTAATTCAGCTCATTTGGAAAAAAAGTACCAATGTGGTTTGCAACTGAGTAAGAAATTTTATTTTTGACAATAATTACACCTGCATATGTTGACGACAACTTTTTGCTTTTATGTTAATATAGTCGACAGTGTATTAGTATTTACTTCTCTGCCACCTGAAATCATCGGCTATATATTATGGCTGCTGGCACATGCACAGTCAAATGATAAACAATGCCGGAGAGAGGAAATTTTTTAAATGTATAAATTATCAGAATAAAAGTTATAAGATAGAATACATAATTTATTTTGTCCAAATTTGTGACGATTTTCATGGTTAGTGCATCAGAATAGATCAATTTTGCCGACTGTTTTGGCTGCCGGATTGTGTTCCGAGATGCCAGGAAATCGCATCTCCAGGCATCTAAAATCAGACCCCCCACTCACGACACACTTCGCCCCCTCCACCAGTCCGCCCCCCCCCCCCCCCCCATCATATCTTTTCTGGTGGAACCCTGATATGCCCAAAATAATCATGCCCGAATTAAGTACAATCATGTTGACCTAAAAATATTTAATCTTAAAACTAGTGAAATGTTAAGTTTAGTTATCTAGATCAAAATAACTTGAAAAGCATTTCTGAATATTGACAACTTGCCAGGACCTGTTGATTTTTGAAGTTTTTTTAGACAATTTGGCAAATTTGTTTGCTCACCCAGTTTTATCATGACCAATCACACATTACTGCAGTGTAGATGAGTGCTCACCCACTAACTTTCCATCCAGAACTTATATTACAATTTCTACGTGATACTGACTTTTATTGTAAATTTTAATTGTATCTATCTGTGATATTTGTATTTTTGCACAGTCCTTTACACTGTTTTTATTTAAATCTTGAATTTTTATATTGATGTGATTCAACATTTAATGTTTTGCTTTTATCATAGTGTGACACCCAATAGCCGATGTATTTTTTGTGCTGGGGTGTCGTTAAACATTCATTCATTCATTCATTCATTCACCCACTAACTAAGCTGCATACATGTATATCTGGGGGGTGACACAGCTCAGTGGTAAAGCGCTCTGTTGACGCACTGTTGGCTTGGGATCGATTCCCATTGGTGGGCCCATTGGGCTATTTCTCGTTCCAGCCAGTGCACCGCTTCTGGTATATCAAAAGCCGTGGTATGTGCTATCCTGTCTGTGGGAAAGTGCATATATAAATGATCCCTTGCTGCATTAGGAGAAACTGTAGCGGGTTTCCTCTGATGACTATACGTGTCAGAATTACCAAATGTTTGACATCCAATAGCCAATGATTAATTAATCAGTGTGCAAATAAAAATGAACTTATGCATGAGACAAAAGACTTTTATGAAAACCTCTATTCTTCAAAAGAAGATACGATAGCTGATACTGACCTTCATGACTTGCTTTTAGGTCAAGATATAAATAAACTTAACAGAGAACAAGCAGACTCTTTAGAGGGTTTATTGACATATGAAGAATTATCAAATGCTTTAAAACATACAAAGAACAATAAAAAGTCCAGGGTCTGACGGTTTCTCTGCCGAATTTTTGTTTTGTTTTTTGGAAAGATATTGGTTATTTGGTTCTTAGATCTGTGAATTATGCTTTTATTAATAGTGAATTATCTATAACACAGAAACTTGGAATAATTACCTGCATACCCAAAGGCGATAAACCCAAACGTTTTCTAACTAACTGGCGTCCCATTTCACTCTTAAATATTGTTTAAATAAATTAGCATCAGCCTGCATATCAAAAAGACTAAAAGGGGTACTCCATATTCTCATAAGTGAAGATCAAACTGGGTTTATGTCAAATAAATACATTGGTGACAATATAAGGATCCTGTATGATATTTTGTATTGTACTGAATCTCAAAATATTCCAGGAATGTTTCTAAGTAGATTTTGAAAAGGCATTTGATACGATCTCTTGGTCATTTTTACATAAAACTCTTGATTTCTTTGGATTTGGAGAAGATATTAAACGATGGATTTTTGTGTTCTATAAAAATATTAAATCCAGTGTTTATAGTCAACGGAAATGTATCATCATCCTTTAACATTTACAGAGGATGCAGACAAGGAGACCCATTATCTCCGTATATATTCCTCCGTGTAGAAATTCTTGCAGAGCTTATTCGTAAAAATAAGAATATTAAAGGCATTTCAATAAACAGCAAAGAATATCTTATTTCACAATACGCTGATGATACAGATTTTATACTTAATGGTAGCAGAACATCTTTTGAAGAAACTATAGCAACTTTAAATAGATTTGCGGATTTATCAGGACTAAAAATGAATTATGAAAGAATAGTTCAGTAAGATATTTACAGCATTTAAATCTAAAATGGAATCCTCCAACTTTTAAAGCACTTGGAATTATCTTTAGTACTGATATTTCTGAAATAACTAAACTTAATTACAACTCTAAACTGTTTGAAATTAAACAGATTATAAATAGATGGATGAGAAGATTTGTAACACCACTTGGCAGAATAGCTATAATAAAAGCGTTATTAATATCTAAACTCAACTATTTACTCTTAACTTTACCAAACCCCACTAAGTCGTTTCAGTGTGAATTAAACAAAATATTATTCAGGTTTGTATGGAACCAAAAATCAGATAGGATAAAAAGAATAACTGTATGTAAACCTGTTAAAGAAGGAGGCCTCGGTATGATAGATATATTTAATTATATCAAGGCTTTAAAGATTACCTGGATTCGAAAATTGGAAACGAAAGATTCAAAATGGAAACCTATTTTATTTGCTTGTTTTCCTCAATTTCGTAATATTTCTATATTTGGTAACGACTTCCCCTCAAAATGTTTCAAAAATGTAAATAACCTGTTTTGGAAGGACTGTATTCAGGCTTTTTACGACTTCTCGACAACAACAAAAGTAACATCCTTTGAAGATTTCTTATCTGAACCAATTTTTTATAATTCCCAAATAAAAATTGATAGGAAAACCTTTTTGAAAAAGAAATGGCTTGAGAAAGGCATTTCTCAGATTTGCGATCTTGATAATGAGCGAGGAGATTTTTTTACTTTAAATGAATTTAATGATATATACGAGTTACAATGTATATGTTTCTTTTCTAGAATACCATGGCGTTGTTAATTCCGTTAAGTCATATTTTAGGAAAACAAATATTAAAAAAGTTGAAACAAATATCTCCTTGGACGATTCTCCGGTTAACGGACACTTTGCTCTATTAGAAAAGGCTCAAAATTATATTATTATACATAAACGTTGTCGAAAGTTCCAAATATTGCCATACTAAAATGGCAACTTCATTTCACTTCCAACCTAAACTGGTCTGTTATCTATTTAAAGCCATTTATAACCACTCAAGAAATAAAATTAAGATGGTTCCAATATCGAATTTTACACAGGATACTGACTACCAACACGTTTGCTTATAAACTAAAACTTATTGACAGTGAAATGTGTACTTTTTGTCATGAAATGCGAGAATCTATAGAACATCTATTTTGGGAATGTAAAGTTGTTTAGCTTTTTCGGAACAATTTTTTGAATTGGTTATTAAAATCTTGTAATCATATATTTTACCTAAATTTATCATTTGAACTTGTTATGTTTGGATGTAAAAGTAATACTAAAACAGATAATATTTTTGATTTATTATTATTGTTAGCTAACAGTGTTCTAGCTAGCAATAAATAGAGGGGCGCTGCGCCCTGCTTGCCGCACCGCCCCTGATTATCGCCACCCTGCCCTAATTCATTGTCAAATAAAAATACAAAATCTTGTTTCCTGTCAAAGCGTGTACAGTGTTGTTACGAGTCTGAATTCCCAACTAAAAAACGTTTGACAATACATTGTTTGGCCAGTTGTGAAAGCCGATAGCAGTAACTTGGTATGCTTTTTGTTCTTCTATTGTTAGTCGATATAACTGCAGACGAGCGGACAGGCAGTCTTACAAAGCTTGAATGCGAAAGTAATTCTCACACCGTCACGCACATAACCACACACCACCTAGTAAACACCTAGCTGAAAGTAGGCCATCATGATAAACTTCGACAGAACATCAAATGCGAAATTTTAAAAATAATTTTTGCCGTTGCAAATACCCAGACCAAGATACATATAGTTTTAACTGGTGTCAGTAGTCCTTATCAATGACACATTGATTGCATCTTTATAATATGGCACAGAGTTAACTAGCAACACTGGTTAGTTGGTCTATGTAGACATAACTGTGTTTTGTTAAAAGCATGCCTGCTATTTAATGAAATCTATCTAGAACTTGACATGCAATAACAGCCGTTTTTAAATGCAGTGAGCAACTTGTTACAAATATATCTTTATGTCAATGTTTTAAATTTGTTTGTTCTTTTATTTCTTTATTTCTTTTCATTTATTTCTAATCATTCTCTTTTCTTCTTTTTTTCCATTTCTTGATTTCTTTTAATTATTTCATTTATTTATTTTAAATTACATTAGAGCATGATATTAAATGGTATAAATACTATATATAATAGAAAAAAGAATAGGATTTTTTAGGTGATCCAACCTTTTATAAAACATTTTAATAGTTAAAGTTTGATTTTATTTAATGACACCACTAGAGCATTTTAATTTATTAATAATCGGCTATTGGATGTCAAACATTTGGTAATTTTGAAATTTAGTCTTAGAGAAAAACCCGCTATTTTTTTCCTTTAGTAGCAAGGGATCGTTTATATACACCATCCCACAGACAGGATAGCACATACCACGGCACATACCAGTCGTGTTGCACTGGCTGGAATGAGATTTTTTTTAATAGTGTCTATATTTAATATATTAGTACAATACCGTATTTGACCGGAAATTAGCCCAGGGGGCCAAGACAACTCATTGTAAGCTTAGCATGGGGTGGGCTTATTCCCAGACAAGGGGCCAGTTTTGTTGAAAAAAACAATAAAAAAACTAATAATTAAAATAAATAATAATTAAATGAACTAGGAAGAAAATGAAAAACGTCCAGTAGCACATCTATTAATTAGTGTTCCATTTGTTATTAATAAATAATAGTTTATTAATTAAAATTTTTTTTTACTAGTATCTAATTATCAGAAACGCACCTTCTATGTTACAATTACTTACCAGTGCTGTTTATTTACATTCAAAATTTAATTCTGAGAAGACTTAAAACAACAAACTCAATAGTGTATACACACGTTTCTGACAGGCAGCCAGCTTACACTACAAAGAATTGTCAATCTAGGCCATTGTTCTTAGCCAATCAGAATACGGTATTTGCCTAATTAGCATTAACTGCGGACACAGTGTGGTGGTAAAAATAGACATTGGTTTTAGTTCAGACTTGGGTTTGGGTACTTCAAAAGAAATACTGCAGGCATGAAATTGAAAACAATGTTACACACTGTTACTGTTAGACTACTAAATCTCACTGGTGGTAAAATATTGTGTTACATTTGTGTGTTTAATTATTTGCAGGAGGTATGACCTTTTAAATGAACTTTGAGCAAACTTGCAGTTTTGTGTTATTTATAAGGTGACGAAGTTCGGGGTGGGCTTATTTACGAATGAGGGCCTAATTTCTTAAATGCTATCAAAATGGAGGGGGGCTTATTCAAAGACATGGGCTAATTTCCGGTCAAATATGGTAATACTGCATACGGCGATGAATGTACTGTTTCATCAAACATCCAAATTTAAGAACAATAAATTTGGGTTTAGAAATTGATTGCCCCCCTCCCTCCAAAAACGTTTTGTAAATTAAAACCAGCATAGATATTTCTACATATACATGTATGATATTTATGAATGTAAAATATTCGATCATATCTAGCACTTTTTGCATTAAAAATGTCCTACAATTAAATTAGCACCCTGCCCCATCAAAATCCTAGCTAGAACACTGGCTAAGTATTTTATATATAAATGCAAAGTGCAAAATGTACAGTTAAACATTACTCATTTCCAAAACGAAGTTAAACAAAGATACCTGATTGAGAAACATATTCACTACAGTAAAAACTGCTTTAATAAATTCGTTACCAAGTGGGCAATGTACCATTCTCTATTTGATATATAATCTTAAAATTACTTTTGTTCATTCATTTGTTTTCATCAGCCCCAACAGGTCACGTAAAATTGATGTAAAGTAAAACACCTTCATATCTGTATGCCTATTGTATATCCTACTTCTTTTTACAGACCACTGAAATGTTGTTATAAATAATGATAAATATGTACATAATCAAAACACGTGTGTGTGTATGTGTGTGCATATTTGTTTTTCCTCTCTCTCTCTCTCTCTCTCTCTCTCTCTCTCTCTCTCTCTCTCTCTCTCTCTCTCTCTCTCTCTCTCTCTCTCTCTCTCTCTCTCTCTCTCTCTCTGTCTCTCTCTCTCTCTCTCTCTCTCTCTCTCTCTCTCTCTCTCTCTCTCTCTCTCTCTCTCTCTCTCTCTCTCTCTCTCTCTCTCTCTCTCTCTCTCTCTCTCTCTCTCTCATATATCATTATATACTTTCATTTCCTCTAGATACTTGTTAAAATCCAGGTCCTTGTGAATATATTATTTTAATTAAGTCTGCCTATAAAGTAGTAACTATATTGTGTGTGTATAAATTATATATAAAATTACTGTAACAACCCATGTCTTCTCCCTTTGCATGGGTTGATATTTGTCAACAAGGAAATGGTCAAGAAAAAATAAACAGTTATTAATAATAATAAAAAAAATAAAAAATAATAATCAGTGTGCTCTATTGGTATCGTTTAACAAAACAAACTCTTTGTTTTTATCAAATGTTTGGCATTCACTAGCCGTTGATTAGTACCGTAAATCAGTGTGCTCTTGTGGTGTTGCAGGCCTCTGAAAATCGCTCACATATATGTATAGTTTTCGTAACCCGTTTTTCATTTGCGTATTGACTTTATGACATCATTTACACGGTCATGATGGGTTACGTAAAAACGAAATGGGTTATCTCCATGATTTTGTTATTGCAAATAATGTCTAATCATCTTGTTCAACGTCCCTAACTGCGTTATGCTTGCAGCTCCATTCAGTTTTTTTTCTCATGAATGATTCATACAATCAACATCCGATTTGTTGTTGTCTGCTAGTCATTCATTTGTGAGGTT
Organism: Gigantopelta aegis; assembly: GCF_016097555.1. Taxonomy (NCBI): domain Eukaryota; kingdom Metazoa; phylum Mollusca; class Gastropoda; order Neomphalida; family Peltospiridae; genus Gigantopelta; species Gigantopelta aegis. The sequence continues at coordinate 11,179,924 of NC_054710.1, read as the reverse complement.
TTTCTTCACAGTTCAGGACCATTTTAATTACCAATAAAGTTCAGACAAGTAAGTATCTAAATACAAAACTTTACAAACCCCTAAAATCATTAATTTTACTAAGTCGTTTTTGCTTATTCCTTAAAATTACCGATATCAAGTCCACATGACTCGTAGAAATTGACTTAAAATGAAGTAAGATGAATTAACATTCGGTGCATGTCACATGACCTCACACGTGCCAGATCAACAAGGCCAAATTACTTAAATCGTTATTATTTTTAAGCCCCCTGTTGTTAGAATTTGTTTTCAATTATTATATTCGATCTGCAAAATGTATGCTACATTTTTGTGCCTCTACTGTAGTGAATAGTATTAATCCCTTTATAACAATTGTAAATAATTTTGAGCGTATAAATTGTGTTAATTAAGAATCACTTCATTAATATTTTTTATATTTTACAAACTATTTACTGGTATGAACGTAATGCCTATATCAGTATTAACATCAAGTGTTAGCAATGTGTGTTGGTAAAATGCGGACCGGAATAGAACGCTTGACAAACTGAATGTTTCCTTTAAAAAAAATATTAAACAACGTGTTCATCAATATATATATATTTTTCATCTAGTGGCCTTAAAAATGAAAAATCATGAACGGCACATGTGCAATACGATACTTTTTGCAGACGCATGCGCCTGAACGCAGTTAGAAATGTTGCACTTTCCTGTTTACTGGAGGGTATTTCACTTTTGTTTACTAGAATGGATTTGTTTTACGTCCATATTGTTGATTTTTCATGTTAACTGATTGCAGTTTATTTTGTTTCACATATCGTAGCTGAAAAATGTAAAATAGTATTTCCGTAAATATCGTATTCATGTTTTTGTCGTTAGATGAATGCAGTTTGGGACGTCGATGGTAATAATCTTACACAAGAGGCATGTGTTGGTAAACAAAAACACAATTTAGGCTCTGTGTGGAATAACCATCAGTCTACAGGCTGATAGGTACTGGTTTCGGATCCCAGTTGAGGTATATGGGATTTTTAATCCAGATACTGACTCCAAACCCTGAGTGAGTGCTGCGCAAGACTCAATGGGTAGGTGTAAACCACTTGCACCGACCAGTGATCCAAAACTGGTTCAACAAAGGCCCTGGTTTGTGCTATCCTGCCTGTGGGAAGCGCAAGTAAAAGATCCCTTGCTGCCTGTCGTAAAAAAGTAGCCTATGTGGCAACAGCAGGTTTCCTCTAAAAAACTGTCAGAATGACCATATGTTTGACGTCCAATAGGCGATGGTAAGATAAAAAAACCAATGTGCTCTAGTGGCGTTGTTAAATAAAACAAACTTTATTCTTTTTTTTTACTGTGTGGAATAAATATTTTTCTTCTTTTTCTAGTTTCATCTGAATGACAACCACACAACATTGATCGTTCACTGGGCGGGTAAAGGAAGTGATGTCATCCTAGCGTTGTCGAAGAACGGTTTGAAAGGGTCAGATAGCAATGTCTTCATCTCCAGGAACTACGGAAAGGCGTTCACGAAAATTAACGACAAGTTCCAACTGAGGAATGGGGCCAACGCCGTGATAGACAGATACTACAACATGAAACAGTACAACAGTCACGTACGTATGAGGAAATAATTAACACTCATCATGTCCTAGCCAGTACAACAGTCAGGTACATATGAGGAAATAATTAACACTCATCATGTCCTAGCCAGTACAACAGTCACGTACGTATGAGGAAATAATTAACACTCATCATGTCCTAGCCAGTACAACAGTCAGGTACATATGAGGAAATAATTAACACTCATCATGTCCTAGACAGTACAACAGTCACGTACATATGAGGAAATAATTAACACTCATCATGTCCTAGACGGTACAACAGTCACGTACGTATGAGGAAGTAATTAACACTCATCATGTCCTAGCCAGTACAACAGTCACGTACGTATGAGGAAATAATTAACACTCATCATGTCCTAGCCAGTACAACAGTCACGTACGTATGAGGAAATAATTAACACTCATCATGTCCTAGCCAGTACAACAGTCACGTACGTATGAGGAAATAATTAACACTCATCATGTCCTAGCCAGTACAACAGTCAGGTACATATGAGGAAATAATTAACACTCATCATGTCCTAGACAGTACAACAGTCACGTACGTATGAGGAAATAATTAACACTCATCATGTCCTAGACAGTACAACAGTCACGTACGTATGAGGAAGTAATTAACACTCATCATGTCCTAGCCAGTACAACAGTCACATACGTATGAGGAAATAATTAACACTCATCATGTCCTAGCATGAAACAGTACAACAGTCACGTACGTATGAGGAAATAATTAACACTCATCATGTCCTAGCCAGTACAAGAGTCACGTACGTATGAGGAAATAATTAACACTCATCATGTCCTAGCCAGCATTTCTGCCAGAAAGACATTTTTGGTTATGGCACTATGAAATTGAAAGAAAGAAAGAAATGTTTTTTTTAACGACACACTCAACACATTTTATTGACGGTTATATGGTGTCAGACATACGGTAAGGACCACACAGATTTTGAGAGGAAACCCGCTGTCGCCACTACATGGGCTACTCTTTCCAATTAGCAGCAAGGGATCTTTTATTAGGTATGACAAAGTTTGACGTCACTTTGTGCTGCATATCTGCCACCAGCTTAAATGACTCAGTTTTCAACACAGATATTACAGCTTCCTAATGAAATACAGTGATATTAAATAGAAGTACATACATAGCGTTTTATCGTCTTTCCAACAGATATAAATATTTAATTTGTAATTTGGTTAAAACTACACCAATAATGATTTTCAAGAGAGCTCTGTCAATGACGTCGCGTAAAAAGTATAACGTCGCCGACCATTTTTACAGCTGCTAGGGTCACATGATAATGTTTTCTTAACGTGGCGTCTGGCGTCAATGGCTTCTTTTGGAAGTGTTTTGAGGCGTTCAAGACGTGGCTCATTGTAGAGAAAGGTGGATTTTGTCACTAATAACAAAATGTGATATTTTAAATGTAGTTTAAAAAACACTGAACTGCAAATGGATTTTGAATATATTTCTATACTTCGAATAGCACATAGAATTCACATATATTCAGTTGTTAAATTGAACCTATTTCTATGTTTTCTTTGAAGTTTCAAGTCATTTCACCCTAGCACGTTCGCAAGACGTCCAAACTGGGGTTGTCTCAGCAGTCATGGTGGCAGCCATTTTATCAATCCCACAATGCATCGCTTCAGGGTGGCTGAATCTAACCCTAATACATTATGGCTAGCGAGCCGTCACCCACAATTAAGTTGTTTTGGTTGTTTCTTGCATGGGAATTTTCTTTTTCTTCTTTTTAAGCTCCAATCTCGCCTCACATTAATTGGCATAACTTCATTTAAACATAGAAACACACAGGTCTACAGTTTTTATAAAGAATTGTGTGTGACAGTAACACAATTTTAATAGTTAAATAGTAAAATTAGATATTTTAGGTAATATTTCGATCAGCACACAGTACCCGTCCCCATATCTACATGTAGCTATATTGTTATTTTTCAATGTATTTTCCCTACTAAAAACTTTGCTAGCCAGTCTAGACCTCCTCTACACAATTTCCTGTACAGGCGCCTGTTTTACAAACTATTTAGTTTTAACGCTTCAAATTAATTTTATATGTACATTAAATTGTGTTATAAACATGCTAAATTGCAAATTTTGCTGTAATAACAGCAAAAATAATTTATCCTAAAAACATCTACCTATACTATAGACTATAGTAACATTAGTATTTGTATATACATGTTTATGTTTGTGTTGCATGTCGATTTTAAAGATAGGTAGGGCCTAGATGCTCAACATGTTAGAATGAACACATTGTTGTACACATGATTATAAGCATAATTGGCAGGCAAATCAAAACATAAATAAAACAAAAACAAATAAACAACCCAATCCACCCCCCAAAACACCCAGTAACAACACCAACCCCAAAATAAAATACAAAATACCCCGTCCCTTTGACACACACACACACGACAAAACCCCCCAAAAAACAACAAACAAACAAACAACATGCATTGTAACCCAGACGAACACGCACATTTTCTATCTATACATGTATATTATTATTATTATTATTATTAATTAATTAATCATTTAATAAATCAGCCTTTTATGTTTTGCAAATGTATTTTTATTGTTACTCAGCTTAAATCAAGACATCCCCCACCAAACCACCACCCTAATTTAGTAAAAAAAGACAGTCACCCCCCCCCCCCCCACAACAACAACAACATTAATTTTTCTTCAAAATATTTTCATTATCGTTAATGACATTTGTATTATTATCATAAAAACCGGCCTCGGTGGCGTAGTGGTAGGCCATCGGTCTACAGGCTGGTAGGTACTGGGTTCAGATCCCAGTCGAGGCATGGGATTTTTAATCCAGATACCGACTCAAAACCCTGAGTGAGTGCTTCGCAAGGCTCAATGGGTAGGTGTAAACCACTTGCACCGACCAGCGATCCATAACTGGTTCAATAAAGGCCATGGTTTGTGCTATCCTGCCTGTGGGAAGCGCAAATAAAAAATCCCTTGCTGCTAATCGGAAGAGTAGCCCATGTAGTGGCGACAGCGGGTTTCCTCTCAAAATCTGTGTGGTCCTTAACCATATGTCTGACGCCATATAACTGTAAATAAAATGTGTTGAGTTTGTCGTTAAATAAAACATTTCTTTTTTTTCTTTTCATAAAAAAAAAAAATTCAGCCTTTTATATTTTTTTCCAAATATATTTTTTGTTACTCAGCTTAAATCAAGAACTCCCCCACCAGCCCCCCCCCCCAAAAAAAACCCCAACAACAATCCCACCACCTCCACCCCAAAAAGACCCGTCACCACCTCCCCCCACCACCAACTTTTTTTCTTCAAAATATTTTCCCTATCATTAAACAGACTGTTTACCCTATCGTATTACAATGGACTAGTCCCTGTCACTAGCTTTCATCACATGTTCATTCAAACGCCCATGTGCACTGCTTTTATGTTTTTTTATGTAACATTGTTTCACTATTTATGCATAAGAGAAGGTGGAAATGAATGGGGTATTGTTGCATTGTCCTGATAGGCTAAATAAATATATTAAGTTGTGAAAACAACAATGTCCACTTTGTATTGTTGATTTTCCGATTTTATGTTTATAACGATGTTAGGGTTCATGATAATATTTTAACATTATAATGGTATATGTTACCATTTTCCAGTGGCTTCAAAAACACTATTACATATTCCAGAATAATATTTGGTGTGTTTCAGATCGATTTTAAAGTGAAATATACACATGGTGATTAGTAGTTGAGTTTAACCGGCAAGTTTAGAAAAGCGAGTCAAATTTGGCAGACATATTTCACAGCACGCCAAACTTCAAAGGGCTATAACTTTCTAACCACTAAATATTTTTCCCATCTGGTTTTCTTTAATTTACATTTTTTGGTACATATTTTTGCTTGAAATAAAAAGTTTGACCACATATTTTTTTTGAACCAGTTATGGATCACTGGTCGGTGCAAGTGGTTTACACCTACCCATTGAGCTTTGCGGAGCACTCACTCAGGGTTTGGAGTCGGTATCTGGATTAAAATTCCCATGCCTCGACTGGGATCCGAACCCAGTACCTACCAGCCTGTAGACCGATGGCCTACCACGATGCCACCAAGGCCGGTCTATGAAATTGAATGCAAACATAGCCAACAGGGCTATCTCTGAGTGAGAAAAACAGTTTGCCATATTGTCTATTAGTATTAAACTAGAAATTGTCAGTTATTTTCTAAAAAATGTCAATTATTACATGAAATTATTTCGCCAAAGTAAAATAAAATTCGCCAACTGTTTTCAAAATTTACAATTGGCGAATTTGGCAAATGCCAGAGCTAGCCCTGGTATGGAGAAAGAAAATGGGTTAAGTTATGTTTACGGTTAGGGTTAAGAAAATCATACAGTAATGATAAGAGTAATTAATTAATAATTTTGTCGAACGGTGAACTTTAAAAAACATTTTTGGGTACGGCGCCATACCCGTTTTACCCTTTGGCAGACCTGTCAACCTTTCTTTAGTCTAGAGAAAGGAGGAGGTGTGTGTTGAAAAAGCAGGAGATTTTTTTTAATTAACACAGTTTAACCCAAAATCGCAAGATTTAAACAAAAATTACAATAAGTTATATGAACACTACATAATGTCATATATACTTGTTAACCTTAGATCTTGGCATTTAAAAAAAATTAAAAAATAATAATAATAAAAATTTATTAATTAATTTTTTTTTTTAAATTAACATTATTAATTTTTTTTTTAAAGTTTAAATATTATTATGATTTAATACATATTAAAAAAAAAAAAAACCTCTTTTATCCAAAAATGTTAAGAACACAAACAAGAAATAAAAAAATTAATTAGTACATTTACGGTATTGCACTTAAAGCCTTACAGGTTATGTTACATCATCATTTGTGGTTAGTGTATCTAAGTACATTTAGCAAAGACAAATTTATATAAATCTTATAAATTAATATTCAGTTTTTACAATAATGAGAAATAGTGGTGTGGTACTTATTTAAAATCATTATAATGATGCAATAAACATTGTATTTCCAAACACAACATTCATTAATTGTACAAAAAATAATCTCTTGAAGTGTATGCTTGTTAACAACATTTTACTGCACAAACATACAAAATAAACTGACACAAGTATGTTTATATAGCTAATTGGTCTTTTCATTGTCTTGCTGTAACATGTGTTTTTGACATGCATTGCGTGTATCGCTGTCAACTCTGGGCCAGTCTGGCACTTCAGATTCATCATAGTTGCATTATGTAATCTAGTGGGAACACGTTTTACAGGTCGGAGGCTATTATGACTAAATTGGATAGTTTTATATATGGCAACACTGAATGTCAATACACAGCCTGTTGAATAGGAAAAACTAAATTTTGCCTCTTTTTGTGAAAATAGCCCATGTATGGATAATAATACACATGATGCCCTCAATCAATTAAAGAAAGAAAGAAATGTTTTATTTAACGACACACTCAACGCATTTTATTTATGGTTATATGGCATCAGACATATGGTTAAGGACCACACAGATTTTGAGAGGAAACCAGCTGTTGCTACTATATGGGCTACTCTTTCCGATTAGCAGCAAGGGATCTTTTATTTGCACTATCCCACAGGCAGGATAGCACAAACCATGGCCTTTGTTGAACCAGTTATGGATCACTGGTCGGTGCAAGTGGTTTACACCTACCCATTGAGCCTTGCTCAGGGTTTGGAGTCGGTGTCTGGATTAAAAAAAAAAAAATCCCATGCCTCGACTGGGATCTGAACCCAGTACCTACCAGCTTGTAGACCGATGGCCTAACCACGACACCACTGAAGCCGGTCAATCAATTGAAACAGAAATAGCCCTACAGCCAGTAAAAAAAATACATTCTCATGTTGGACTATAAAATTTTATTTGAACTTATTTTCGTGCTTATATCCAATTAAAGTTCAAGCACGCTGTCCTGGTCACCCACTTCAGCTATCTGGGCTGTCTGTCCAGGACAGTGGGCTAGTGGTTACTTGTTAGTGTTGAGAGAAAAGAGGGTGTAATGGTGTAGAACTTGCTTTGGATGGGAGTCGGTACCGGGCTGTGAACCCAGTACCTACATGTACCAGCCTTATGTCCGACGGGTTAATGACACCACTGAAGCAGGTCCGACTATAAACTTATAGGATATTAAATGAGCTTCCATTTCATATCATGTTTATGTCCACAGTGAAATAATTTTCAATTGTTGCAAGCTTTAACAACTTATAGGATATTAAACGAGCTTCCATTTCATATCATGTTTATGTCCACAGTGAAATAATTTTCAATTGTTGCAAGCTTTAACAACTTATAGGATATTAAATGAGCTTCCATTTCATATCATGTTTATGTCCACAGTGAAATAATTTTCAGTTGTTGCAAGCTTTAACAACTTATAGGATATTAAACGAGCTTCCATTTCATATCATGTTTATGTCCAGAGTGAAATAATTTTCAGTTGTTGCAAGCTTTAACAACTTATAGGATATTAAACGAGCTTCCATTTCATATCATGTTTATGTCCAGAGTGAAATAATTTTCAATTGTTGCAAGCTTTAACAATTTATAGGATATTAAACAAGCTTCCATTTCATATCATGTTTATCACACAAAGTTTATGTCCAGAGTGAAATAATTTTCAATTGTTGCAAGCTTTAACTAGCGACATTGAACATTATTTCAAGAGGGACATAAACGCAGGGCTTGCCAGGTCACCAAATGCAACCAATGTCCCATTTGGGCGACTTAAATATTAAAAAATAATGGTGTTAGTCGCCCAAATAATATTATTTGGCCAATCTTCTTTAGAGCTAGAACATATGAGCCACTATTAATATTTGTATTGCATCTATTTATTCCACATTAAAATCTTGATCATGGTTTGTGATTCACTTAATGTACCTTAATTTGCCAACATCCATTATTATTTTTTGGGCCACCATATTTTTTGGCGAGTTTCGAGCCCTGTAAACGTGAGATGGAATGGTAGCGAGTTTAATATCCTACATGTATTTATTACCCATAATCGATCTTAATTTATATACCTCAGCTCGTTTGGTTGACATTCTTGTATGGTTGTAGTGTGCCAATCGATGATGTCACCAAGTGTTACGTCCCACTTGGCATTCTAGTGGGACGTATATCACTTTGATACATGTACTAACATATTTTTAACCATATGGGTAATAATAACATTTAGTACATCTTTGCAAGACAAAGTAGCATTCTGTGGTAAAGCATTCGCTTGATGTGCTGTTGGTCTAGGATCTATCCCCATCATCGGTAGGCCCATTGGGCTATTTCTCATTGTAGCCAGTGCACCACAACCGGTATATCAAAGGTATTTGCTATCCTGTCTGTGGGATGGTGCGTACATACTATTACTTATCTATTATTGACCGTCATTAAGGGCAATATCATGTTTTATGGATCAAAGAAATTGATATTGACCAACGCCAACGGCCGAGATCAATATCAATTTCTTCCATCCATAAACATGGTATTGTCTGAAATGTGGTCAATAATTGTTTTGTTACATAATGTTATCCATAAAAAGACTCATACATTCCTGCTATGTTTATCAGAATCGAAAGACACCAATGCTTACAATTATCCGCAGTGCGTTAAAACTGATGGGATTTAGTGACGTCATGTACATTTGTAATCCTATTACGTATGACACGCAGAGGAATGCGGAAATAAACAGTTGAAACATTACTAAGACAAAAATCAAATTTGAGATATTATAACCAGCAAGATCCTGTCTATGGGATGGTGCATAGAAAAGATCCCTTGCTGCTAAACGAAAAGAGTAGCCCATGAAGTGGCGACAGCGGATTTCCTCCCTCAATATCTGTGTGGTCCTTAACCATATGTCCGACGCCATATATCCGTAAATAAAATGTGTTGAGTGCGTCGTTAAATAAAACATTTCCTTCCTCTAAGACTATATGTCAGAATTACCAAATGTCTGACATCTAATCAATGATGGTTAAGGAATCAACATGCTCTAGTGGTGTCCTATTTTTTTTTTCAGTACGTGTTCACGGACATCATCAACCAGTGCGTCTTCACGACGCGGGACTTCGCCATGTCGGTGACAGCCTACTGTAACCTGCCGTTCAAACCGAGAACCATTTCCATACACGAGATGAACCCTAGCATCATACTTGCCATGGATGAGGAGAGCGTCAACAAACAGGTATCAGGGTTTTATCACCTATGTTTCTAGACTCCGATACTCGGCACCATTCCACACCATTCCCCGCCAATTCCCACCAATTCCCCACCATTCCCCATCAATTCCCCACCAATTCCCCACCAATACCCCACCATTTCACCACCAATTCACCACCATTCCCCAAAGGCTATATGTCGTTTTTTGTTCCCAATTTTGGAGTAAATCATTCCCAATCTAAATAATTCCCATTTTTAGAAATTATTATTTGACAAACACCCGTTCCCTCCCCTATAATGTTTCATAATGCAAAATAGATATATTAATTTGAATAAATACAAGTACATAATAAAATTATGTTAATATTTTATATTCTAACATACCGGGTAGATAAATGAGATGTTTTTGAAATAAAACTTACCCAATTTTTCTACAAACGACGCTAAAATTCCCCACGGTCAGGTGTGGGAATTCTCCTCAGATCAGCTATTTTCCTCTCATGGAACATTGCATTTCCTCGTATTTTAATCGTCCTTTCCTCCAAAATGTGTCAGATGGCACAGATTTTAACCTAGGATTTCAAGAATTTCTGGGAGCCCTCTAGATTTCTTCTTTTTTACAGTTCACCAATTCCCACCCCTGCACAGCCAAAGCCATTGTTGTCAAGTCAAAGTTGAGAAATAAAACCATGGGTATATGCAACTAGGGTCTAAAACAGCCAGTCGCCAGGTTGCCAAATACGACCAAATTCCTGTTGGGGCGACTTTAAATATTAAAAAATAATGGTATTAGTCGCCCCTAAAATATTACTTGGGCAGTCTTTTTTCTGTAACATATGAGTGACTATTAATAATGGTATTGCAGGGATCTGAAAATCAAAAATTTGCGTAAACCATTTATGGATTATGCAAATTTTAAACAAATTCAGGTAACCCATTTCCCTGTCATGATCATGTAAATGATGTCATAAATTCAATGCACGAACAAAAAAAAAAGGTTTACACAAACTATATTTAAACACAAACAGCAAAATACAATGTAAACTACTGTCTGTAAAAAAAAAAAGTAAAAATATTTTTTATTCCCACACATAATTTTACAGCTAAATGTTACATACGTGTGCTGGTCTCAGATTGTCAACTGTCACAATGAAGTTGGTCAATTTGATGGTTGCGTTGTAATTTCTCCAACTCCTAACTTAATACGGGCGCGCTCAGATTAACAACTAATGGGTTATACGATGAGAATCGAGTTGTAAGAGTGCGCAGTCTAGCATCTAGATGTCATGACGAAGTCGGCCAACTCGATAGTTGCGTTATAATTTCTCCAACTTATGACGGATGTGCTCAGATTAACAACTAATCGGTCATAGAAGACTTATATGACGAGAATCGAGTTGTAAGAGCACTCGGACTAACAACTTGACAGTCGTAGAAGTTGTGACAGCAGAAAGTTGGCCAACATTATTCTGGCAGTTGGTAATTTGATCCTAGCATAATGGGTTATACGACGAGAATCGAGTTGTAAGAATGCTGAGACTAGCAACGTGACAGTTGTAGAAGTCGTGACAGCAGAAAGTTGGCCAACTTTGTGCTGACAGTTGGTAGTCTGAATTCAAGCATTATATGATGAGAATCGAGTTGTAAGAGCACTCAGACTAACAACTTGACAGTCGTAGAAGTCATGACCGCAGAAAGTTGGCATACTTTGTGCTGGCAGTTGGTAGTTTGACCCTAGCATATTGGGTTATATGATGAGAATAGAGTTGTAAGAATGCTAAGACTAGCAACTTGACAGTCATAGAAGTTGTGACAGCAGAAAGTTGGCCAACTTTCTGCTGTCATGACTTCTACGACTATGGCAGTTGGTAGTCTGACCTAGCATTATACGATGAGAATCAAGTTGTAAAGAGTGCTCGGACTAATAACTGGACAGTCATAGAAATTGTGACAGCAGAAAGTTGGCCAACTTTGTGCTGGCAGTTGGTAGTCTGACCTAGCATTATATGATGAGAATCAAGTTGTAAGAGCTCTCAGACTAACAACTTGACAGTCGTAGAAGTCATGCCAGCAGAAAGTTGGCATACTTTGTGCTGGCAGTTGGTAGTTTGATCCTAGCATAATGGGTTATACGATGAGAATAGAGTTGTAAGAGTGTTGAGACTAACAACGTGACAGTCGTAGAAGTGACAGCAGAAAGTTGGCCAACTTTGTTTTGGCAGTTGGCAGTTTGATCCTAGCATAATGGGTTATACGATGAGAATAGAGTTGTGACAGCAGAAAGTTGGCATACTTTGTGCTGGCAGTTGGTAGTCTGACCTAGCATTATACGACGAGAATCAAGTTGTAAAGAGTGCTCGGACTAATAACTGGACAGTCGTAGAAGTTGTGACAGCAGAAAGTTGGCCAACTTTGTGCTGACAGTTGGTAGTCTGAATGCAAGCATTATATGATGAGAATCGAGTTGTAAGAGCACTCATATTAGCAACTGGACAGTCGTAGAAGTCGTGAGGGCAAAAAGTTGGCCAACTTTGTGCTGGCAGTTGGTAGTCTGAGCCATAAACAAACTTAATTAAATCCTTGACAAGTCAGACATGGGGAGGTTGCGATGCAAAAAAAAAGGTTTAGTTTTTATACAATATTTCTGACTGTACGACAGATTTGATGAAAACTGACAATTACCCAGTAACATAGATTCGAAATACTACATGTATTATTGTATACTTGTATATGTGTATAATTAAGTAATATTTATTATTTAATTTTTCTCTTTCAGCTGTATATATCTGAAAATTTTGGATTTTCTTGGCGTCCAATTCATGACCATGTAAAGGCCTTTTTTTGGTATGTATTCATAGACCATGTATTTTTCTTATTCATCCCATTGGCTTATTTTGTATCTCACCTCATTTGCCTGATCAGACCTTGCCATGAACAAAATTGAGGGGAATGATTATACGACTCCCAAGGCTTGCCCAAATTTTTTTTCCCCATGATTATTATATCAAGTACCAATTTGACCGGAAATTAGCCCATGTCTTTGAATAAGCCCCCCTCCATTTTGATAGCATTTAATTGAGTTTTCCTTCCATCTGGAAAGTTATCCAGTGGTTCCAGCATGAAGAATCCACTGTACGCACCGTTCTTCAACAGAGGATACTCAAATCCTTGTGCCAGGACCGTGTCAATGGTTCCAAGTCCATTCCTGAGTTTTTGCATGGAGTCGGACACAACATTCGCATTACCAAGTGCTTATGACCTAAATTATACAAAGAAATTCATATATGAGAATAAAATTGTCAACAAAGTATGAAATAAAACTGTTTCTTTCTTTCCGTTACTTTTTTTCCTGTTTCTTTTTTTCCTAGCCAAAATTGTTTCTTTCTTTCCTGTTTCTTTTTTTCCTGTTTCTTTCTTTCCGTTTACCAAGAAATTAGGCCCTCATTCGTAAATAAGCTTCGTCACCTTATAAATAACACAAAACTGCAAGTTTGCTCAAAGTTCATTTAAAAGGTCATACCTCCTGCAGATAATTAAACACAAATGCAACACAATATTTTACCACCATTGAGATTTAGCAGTCTAACAGTAACAGTGTGTAACATCAGTAACAGTGTGTAACATTGTTTTCAATTTCATGCCAGCAGTATTTCTTTGAAGTACCCAAGCAAAGTCTGAACTAAAACCAATGTCTATTTTTACCACCACACTGGGTCCACAGTTAAAGGGACACACCCTAGTTACGGCTAGTTGTTAACCATTACGGCGTTGTTTTTCGCTATTAAACCCATTTTTTCACAAATAAAATTGCACTTTACTTACCGTTTATTATTTAGAATATACATTTCCATTCACCTGAAGTGTTTTTTGGTCATCCTGGTAATCCTGGTGTTTGTAATACCACAAAATGCATTTTTCGTATTTCTGAAAAACGGGAGCATGTTTGAGAAAAAAACGTTGAGCAGACAAGGTCTAATCTATTTTTAGACGGGATATTTCCATTTCAATGTCACAGACGTTGGTATACCACGTGACCGTTATCATTTTGGTTCGGTTTGTTTTCTCGTGTACGGTTCGCGCAATCAACATCCGATTTGTTGTTGTTCATTTGTGAGATTTTTCTTCACAGTTCGTGAACATTTTCAGTAACAATAAAGTTCAGACAAGTAAGTATCTCAATACAAAACGTTACAAACCCTTAAAACCAATAATTTTGCTAAGTCCTACGATATCTGGAGAGGGGATACAACCAGGACAGAACAGTTGGAACATGTCCAGGAGAGGTGAAAAGAACGCACCCCAAGTCTGTGAAATTTGTCGTGACGTAGGCATTGTTGTGCTTCGAGCGACATCTACCGGTGACATCAGAATACAAACTTTCAAAATTATTTCAAGCAATTGGGACATGGGGATTCCCATGGTATTTATCGATATAAAACCTGCTTTTTCACTCCATTTGATAAAAACGTGATCTAAGTGTGTTACAGGTTTGTAGATTAACCAAATTATAATTTATTTTCGCTGGATGGAACTAGGGTGTGCGGCTTTAATGCTAATTAGGCAAATACCTTATTCTGATTTGCTAAGAACAATGACCTAGATTGACAATTCTTTGTTGTGTAAGCTGGCTGCCTGTGTCAGAAACGTGTGTATACGCTATTGAGTTTGTTGTTAATTGCTGTTGTTTTAAGTCTTCTCAGCATTAAATTTTGGATGTAAATAAACAGCACTGGTAAGTAATTGTAACATAGAAGGTGTCTTTCTGATAATTAGATACTAGTAAAAAAACACAATTTAATTAATAAACTATTATAATTTATTAATAACAAATGGAACACTAATTAATAGATGTGCTACTGAACGTTTTTTTTTTTTTCCTAGTTCATTTAATTTTTTTTTTTTTTTTTTTTTTCTCAACAAAACTGGCCTCTTGTCTGGGAATAAGGCCACCCCATGCTAAGCTCACAATGAGTTGTCTTGGCCCCCTGTACTTATTTCTGGTCAAATATGGTAGGACTATTCAGCTTAAATAAATAAATAAATAAATAAATAAACAGTTTTTGATTAGTTCCAATAATCACAGGGCACCAAAACGAGAAAGTGTTTGACATGAAATTTGAAACTCCTATGGCCTGAAGTTTAAACAAATCTTTTCCTTTTTATTCTAACAGGGGAGTTGTGCCTTATGACAACAACACTGACATTTACCTGGAAGAGATTCGCGGCTCGTTCGGAAACCGTGTATGGAAGAGTAACGATTATTTCCGATCAACGAGAAACAAGGTACAGCTCATTTCGGGAGTGCGCGACTTCCAGGTGAAGGACCAGTATCTGTTTGCAACAAAACACGTCGTGAGTATTTTTATATTGCTGAATTATATATTAATAATTATATGTGCAGTCTTTGCCAAGAGGGGTGGGGCATAGCCCAGTGGTACAGCGCTCGCTTGAAGACCAATATCTGTTTGTAACAAAACATGTTGTGAGTATTTTTATATTGCTGAATTATATATTAATAATTATATGTGCAGTCTTTGCCAAGAGGGGTGGGGCATAGCCCAGTGGTACAGCGCTCGCTTGAAGACCAATATCTGTTTGTAACAAAACACGTGAGTATTTTTATATTGCTATTATACTTTTATAGTAATATAATAATAATAATAATATGTGCAGAGGGGCAGGATATAGTTCAGTGGTAAAGCGCTCGCTTGATGCGCGGTCGGTTTGGGATCGATCCCTGTCGGTGGGCCCATTGGGCTATTTGTCGTTCCAGCCAGTGCACCATGACTGGTATATCAAAGGTTGTGGTATATGCTATCCTGTCTGTGGGATGGTACATGTAAAAGATCCATTGGTACTAATGGAAGAATGTATCAGGCTTCCTCTCTAAGACTGTATATCAAAATTACCAAATGTTTGACATCCAATAACCGAAGATTAATAAATCAATGTGCTCTAGTGGTTTCATTAAACAAAAACTTGAGCTCCTCAGCAGAAAATGTGTGATCACGACCCTCTCTACAATTTGCCTGGAAGGAGAGCAACATACTGGTTAAATTACAACAATATGTTCAATAAAATCTACAGTGAAACCCCTTTAAACCGGACGCCCTCGGGACCAAGTAAAATGTCTGGTTTCAAGAGGTATTTGGTTTAGAGAGGTTAAGTTCTGTACTGATTTAAAAAAAAAAGACTGAAAAAATGTCCGGTTTACAGAGGGTCCGGTTTTGAGAGGTTACTCTGAAATCTCACGTGATTGCTCTGTACATTACATAATTATGAAATCTTTTTATGATGTAAAAAGTTTATATCTTATTTTTTCCATTAGGTCTAATATCTCGGTGCCCCTTTTCCTTTCACTCGTTTGATATTCATCCTAATTCTTCCCGAGCTGGCAGCTCCCTCGATCCTGTCTTTCAACTTATTTCGCTGTCCTACTCCACATCCCAGTCCTTGTCTCTCCAGCACTCCACATTCCAGTCCTTGTCTCTCCAGCACTCCATATCCCAGTCCTTGTCTCACCAGCACTCAACATCCCAGTCCTTGTCTCTCCAGCACTCCACATCCCAGTCCTTGTCTTTCCAGCACTCCACATCCCAGTCCTTGTCTCTCCAGCACTCCACATCCCAGTCCTTGTCTTTCCAGCACTCCACATCTTAGTCCTTGTCTCTCCAGCACTCCACACCCCAGTCTTTGTCTCTCCAGCACTCCACATCCCAGTCCTTGTCTCTCCAGCATTCCACATCCCAGTCCTTGTCTTTCCAGCACTCCACATCTTAGTCCTTGTCTCTCCAGCACTCCACACCCCAGTCTTTGTCTTTCCAGCACTCCACACTCCAGTCCTTGTCTCTCCAGCAATGATATACTTTTGCTATGAGACATATGTACGATGATGATCACTATTAACTGGTATCTTTAATTTCAGCATTTGCTGGGGCCTCGAATTCAAAGTGCCACCACTCAGCTCTGGGTATCGTATAACAGAAAGAAATTTCGTAAAGCTGAATTTCCGTCCCACATGCATCAAGAGGTAAGCTTTCATTCTTGTCATGATTATGTTGGTGTTGTTTCTATGAACAATTTTCAGTTTGGAGATAGCCATGAGGAATTTTTAGGTTTGTGGGTGTTATTGCCTATTTGATACAGAAAGATAAAACAAATTTAATATCAGAAATCCTTTGCTGTTAATGGAAAAACAATCCCTGCAATGGTCCACGACAATCGTCAATGCTGTGGAGATTGCTGTAAAGGTTTTAATTATCTTTTTGTTGTGGACTATTGACTTTTTACCTCCTCCGAGGCATGCTTTGTTTTTGCCCTAAAAAATTTTTTCAGTTTCACGGGTTGGAAAAATGTAGCAAATTACCTGAGACTATGGGCTGGATTTACGAAGCCTGTTTTTATTAAACAATGGATTAATCACACGTGTGTAAAACATAACAGATTTTGTAAATTTGGCCCTATGTGTCAATAACTACATGCAGTAGTGGAAATTGATATGTTCTAGTGGTTTTGTTAAACAAGACTAACTTTATCATTGTTTGTGGGGTTTTACACTGCGGCACAAAAAGACACCCATCGTGTTAAAAAGAAACAGTCTCGTTTAGACATTAAAGTTCCTTGAAAGAAAGAAAGAAATGTTTTATTTAACGACGCACTCAACACATTTTATTTATGGTTATATGGCGTCGGACATATGGTTAAGGACCGCACAGATTTTGAGAGGAAACCCGCTGTCGCCACTACATGGGCTACTCTTTTCGATTAGCAGCAAGGGATCTTTTATTTGCGCTTCCCACAGGCAGGATAGCACAAACCATGGCCTTTGTTGAACCAGTTATGGATCACTGGTCGGTGCAAGTGGTTTACACCTACCCATTGAGCCTTGCGGAGCACTCACTCAGGGTTTGGAGTCGGTATCTGGATTAAAAATCCCATGCCTCGACGGGGATCCGAACCCAGTACCTACCAGCCTGTAGACCGATGGCCTAACCACGATGCCACAGAGGCCGGTTTAAAGTTCCTTGAAGACATACATGTATACATAAATGGTGTAATTCTTTATGTGACATTTTTTTGTCTTTTGTTTCAGGAGTTTTACATTGCTGATGCATCTGAGTCGCAGGTGATGGCGTGCGTCAATCACAACCGAACCGTGACTCATCTGTACGTGTCGGAGGTGCAGGGACTCAAGTTCTCATTGTCACTCGAGCGTGTCGTGTACTTCAACCCAAGGGGAGCGAACAATGACACGTGGCTCAGGTTTGTTGCACAGTTTTCGACCGGCTTCGGTGGCATTGTGGTTAAGCTATCGGACATAAAGCTGGTAGGTACAGGGTTTGTAAACCGGTACTGGCTTCCGCCCAGAGTGAGTTTTAACGACTCAGTGGGTAGCTGTAGGACGACTGCACCGCTCTTCTCTCTCACTAACAACTAACAACTAACCCACTGTCCTGGACAGATAGCCCCGATAGCTGAGGTGTGTGTGCCCAGGACAGTGTGCTTGAACCTTAATTGGAAATACATTTTTCAATTCTTTGTTAGAGGACGAGAGGTAGTGGTAATTAAAGCACTCGCTTGTTGCACAGTCGGTCTAGGATCGATCCCCGTCTGTGGCAGTAGAGTGGTGGGTATACATGTACCATGTTCCTTCTGCCAGGTGGGGGGGAGGGGGGATAGCCCAGTGTTATAGTGCTCGCTTGTTGCACGGTCGGTCTAGGATCGATCCCTGTCTGTGGCAGTAGTGTGGTGGGTATACATGTACCACGCTCCTACCAGTGGCGGGAGGGGGGGGATAGCCCAGTGGTATAGTGCTCGCTTGTTGCATGGTCGGTCTAGGATCGATCCCTGTCTGTGGCAGTAGTGTGGTGGGTATACATGTACCACGCTCCTTCTACCAGTGGGGGGAGGGGGGGGATAGCCCAGTGGTATAGTGCTCGCTTGTTGCATGGCCGGTTTAGGATTGATCCCCGTCAGTGGCAGTAGTGTGGTGGGTATACATGTACCACGCTCCTACCAGTGGGGGGAGGGAGGGGATAGCCCAGTGGTATAGTGCTCGCTTGTTGCACGGTCGGTTTAGGATCGATCCCCGTCAGTGGCAGTAGTGTGGTGGGTATACATGTACCACGCTCCTACCAGTGGGGGGAGGGAGGGGATAGCCCAGTGGTATAGTGCTCGCTTGTTGCACGGTCGGTCTAGGATCGATCCCTGTCTGTGGCAGTAGTGTGGTGGGTATACATGTACCACGCTCCTACCAGTTGGGGATGGGGGGGGGATAGCCCAGTGGTATAGTGCTCGCTTGTTGCATGGCCGGTTTAGGATCGATCCCTGTCTGTGGCAGTAGTGTGGTGGGTATACATGTACCACGCTCCTACCAGTGGGGGGAGGGAGGGGATAGCCCAGTGGTATAGTGCTCGCTTGTTGCACGGCCGGTTTAGGATCGATCCCCGTCAGTGGCAGTAGTGTGGTGGGTATACATGTACCACGCTCCTACCAGTGGGGGGAGGGAGGGGATAGCCCAGTGGTATAGTGCTCGCTTGTTGCACGGTCGGTTTAGGATCGATCCCCGTCAGTGGCAGTAGTGTGGTGGGTATACATGTACCACGCTCCTACCAGTGGGGGGAGGGAGGGGATAGCTCAGTGGTATAGTGCTCGCTTGTTGCATGGCCGGTTTAGGATCGATCCCCGTCAGTGGCAGTAGTAGTATGGAAGGTCTGTATCCAACGTCATTAACCAGGGCTTCTAGACTTTTTACAAAATCCACTAGCCATAGGATCAATGATTAAAATGTTTTACTCGCCACTATTAAAAATTCACCATCTCTACTTTACTTAATAAAATTATACTAATATTTAGAAGGAGATTAGGGGGTGGGGTGGGGTTAGGATATTCATATTTACAAAATAGACTTTAAATGCAGCCTTTGACAACTTTTGTTTTTCACTAGCCGTCGGGCATTGCAATAGTAGTTATTTACTAGCCCAACATTAAATGTCACTAGCCATGGGAATGGGGCTACCATAATCTAGCAGCCTTGCATTAACTAGTTATTATTCTCTATTTTCAAACAAGGGGGAGGGACATGGCCCAGTGGTAAAGCATTCACTTCATGCGCGATCAGTCTGGGATCTATCCCCCGTCAGTGGTCCATCGGGCTATTTATTGTTCCACAGCATGACTGGTATATCAACGGCTGTGGTATGTACTACCCTGTCTGTGGGATGGTGCATATAAAAAATCCCTTGCTGCTAATCAAAAAGAGTAGCCCATGAAGTGGCGACAGTGGGTTTCCTCTGTCAATATCTGTGTGGTCCTTAACTATATATCCAATGCCATATACTGTATATTGCTGTGTATTAGCCAGGGACCACAGAATCGTTTTTCTTTGTGGGGGGAAAACAGGGATTAAACATGTTTTAATGAGTTTATTATTTGCTATCCATTGAATAATGTATGTGCAGTGATATGTTGTTACAGCTTGAATTGTTTATTTTCCTGTTAAGATTTATTGGTGCTACATTATTTTTGCACGGCATGGAAGACTTCAGCATTGCCATAATGATTACCATGTCTGTAATAATTAAAGGGGAACAAAATATAATGAAAACGAAAAGCACACGTCTATTTGTTGACAGTATTATTGAAATCAATACAACTGGACAAAAGATGACTTCAGCTTATACATGAGGCCGATGATTTTGTACTTGATATTTAGGGTCAAACTAAGAGGTCGGCTTCTACAAGGAGTCGGCTAATACACGGCAATATGCGGTAACCGTAAATAAAATGTGTTGAGTGTGTTGTTAAATAAAAACATATATTCCTTCCTTCCTATTTTCAAACAGGTACTATGCCAATGTGACGTTTGCCGACATCCACAAGGTTGACGGTATGCGGGGGATCTACATTGCGTCCCAGGTGATTAACGGGACATTTGACGTGAACCATCAGCGCAGCCTGATCACATTCGACAAGGGAGGCGAGTGGAGGCTGCTCCGGGCTCCGGATTACGACAGCGCTGGCCGCCGGACCAACTGTTCACTGGTAAGCAGCATGTATGTAACAGAAAAATCAACCTCCACTGAGGGGATTCGAACCACAGACTCTCACAGCATGAGCTAATAGGGACATTCCCATTAGCATATTATTGTATTCCTGTGTTAGGAACACACCCAGTCCCAACATCAGCTCCAAATAGAACCAAAAAAACCCCACCTCCACTGAGGGGATTCGAACCACAAACTCTCGGTACAAGAGACCAGAGCTCTACCAATTGAGCTAACAGGGACATTCCCACTAGATTCTGGTACTTATATTATTGTATTTCTGTGTTAAGAACACACCCTGTCCCGACATCAGCTCCAAATAGAACCAAAAAAATCAACCTCCACTGAGGGGATTTGAACCACAGACTGTCAGTATAAGAGACCAGAGCTCTACCAACTGAGTTAATAAGGACATTCCCATTAGCTACTGCTAGTTATATTATTGTATTCCTGTGTTAAGAACCACACCCAGTCCCTACGTCTGCTTCAAATGGAACAGAAAAATCAACCTCCACTGAGGGGATTCGAACCACACACTCTCACAGTATGAGAGACCAGAGCTCTACCAAATGAGCTAATGGGGACATTCCCATAGATTCTGCTAGTTATATTATTGTATTCCTGTGTTAAGAACACACCCAGTCCCTACGTTAGCTCCAAATGGAACAAAAAACATGAACCTCCACTGAGGGGATTCGAACCACAGACTCTCAGTATGAGAGTCCAGTGGTTTACTGTTACACATTGTAACTGGGTTATAATTCTAAGACCACACCCAGTCCCTACCTCGGCTCCAAGTGTAAACTCACTGAGGGGATTTGAACCACACACTCTCAGTACGAGAGTCTGGCGCTCTACCAACTGGTCTAATAGGGAAATTCCCACTAGCTACTCCCCCACCCCCCCTCCAAGTATCCATGATGTAAATGTCTCCCCTTTGTAAAGTATGAGAAGGAGAGATATTAGTATCTGGACTTTGTATTGGGGTGGCCACAACTGGTGTATCAAAGGCTGTGGTATGTGCTATCCTGTCTGTGGGATGGTGTATATAAAATGTAGCAGGTTTCCTCTCGAAGACTGTATGTCAGAATTACCAAATGTTTGACATCCAATAGCCGATGATTAATAAATCAATGTGCTCTAGTGGTGTCGTTAAACAAAACAAACTTCTTCTTC
The DNA here is from genome assembly GCF_016097555.1 of Gigantopelta aegis. Taxonomy (NCBI): domain Eukaryota; kingdom Metazoa; phylum Mollusca; class Gastropoda; order Neomphalida; family Peltospiridae; genus Gigantopelta; species Gigantopelta aegis. The sequence goes on along the minus strand of NC_054710.1, from coordinate 11,157,880 downwards.
ATATTGGTGTGGGCGTCTCATGTTTAGCTACGTTAAAGTGGTTTTCTGGCTTGCACCGACTTCACTTAAAACATTATTTGGTGATTTGATAGAAGATTATTAATATGGGTTTCTATATATTACTAACTGCTTAATCCAAATTAACAGATCTATGTATATCCGTGTGTATGTGTGTGTGTGTGTGTGCGTGTGTGTGAAAGTGAGTGTTTGAGTGAGTGTGTGTGTGTGTCTTTGAGTGTGTGTGTGTGTGAGTGTGAGTGTGTCTGTGTGTGTGTGTATGTGTGCACATATGAAAGTGAGTCTTTGAGTGAGTGAGTGTGCGTGTGTGAGTGTTTGTATGAGTGTGAGCATGTGCATGTGTGTGCGTGTGTGTGTGTGTGTGAGTGTGACAAATCAAATTATTTTTGTTCAGGTAATACTTTGTTAGACCATTAAATAGGTCAGTGGTCTGTAACAATATGCCTTTAACACAATGCTATTGACAGTCGTTTTAAGATAATGCTGTGACGAATGAAATGAATTACTAAAAGTACCTCTTGCCTTTAGTACATTCTGTACTCTTCAAAAAACAGATGGGGAACTCTAATAAGAATTTACAATTGCCAAAATTGTATGGTATATTAGCTGTGGGGAATGGTTATATGATAATAGTGAATTAATTGGACAAACATTGGAAATTGTCAAAATCGAGAATGACACCCCACACACGCATACGGGGCAACTGCGTGATGCACGTGCAAACTATGGAATGTGTTTAGGTGTGTTGATAAACAGACCTGAACATTCTTTATTAGGATGTCTGTGGTCAAAATGTATGTTCAGTCTATGAGTGTGAGTGTCCCATAACCACATCCATATATCATTTCTCCCATGTATCTTGTAATATTTAACTTCTATAAATCATTTCCATTGTATAACGTCACTAGTTTACAACCACATAGCGAGAACAGGAAAGGAGGAGGGTTTTTCATTTCTCAGTGATTAAGAGGGTTTTACATAAGGGTTCGTATGGATTTTGGAAAGTTTTTTTGGGAAATTTTTTTATTTCCAGTACTTGGAAAGTTTTGGAAAAATCACATTGTACTTTTGGCACTATATTAAACAGCTTAGTGGTGAAAATCAATATCTGATTGCTAAAAATAAAATTAAAAACAAACTATTTGTTTTCTCTCCGGTAAACAACCGCTTTGCACTTTAGTCTATCTTATTTGGGCCTTTACAATACCTGTATATTATATTATTAGAATATGCAGAACAATGACTATATAATCGAGGTTGCTTATAAAATGTATTTGTAATAGTGAATCATATTAAAATGAGTTTTGAAAATTTATCTTCGTGGTCTTGGAAACGTTTTGGAAAAGTTATGGAAATTTACATTTCCATACCTGTATGAACCATGTTACATGTACAAAAACATTTGAAAGCCTACATGAGAATATTTCCTTTCAATAAAACTGTGTTACAAAATTTTGTGTGCCAAAAAAATAGAAGCTTGTCTTAATTAACAGAGGTCGGGTTTCAGAAAAAAAAAACAGAAAGAAAAGAAACCTATAGGCTTTTATTAAAGGATTTACGGTATGTTGATTTATCCAATATATTCATTTTGTTCTCAAGGTGCATTACATGTTTGTAGACTACAGTCCATTATTTTCATGAAAAAAAGCTGACTTTGATTTACAAACCGGCCTCGGTGGCGTAGTGGTTAGGCCATCGGTCTACAGGCTGGTAGGTACTGGGTTCAGATCCCAGTCAAGGCATGTGATTTTTAATCCAGATACCGACTCCAAATCCTGAGTGAGTGCTCCGCAAGGCTCAATGGGTAGGTGTAAACCACTTGCACAGACCAGTGATCCATAACTGGTTCAACAAAGGCCATGGTTTGTGCTATCCTGCCTGTGGGAAGCACAAATAAAAGATCCCTTGCTGCCTGTCATAAAAGAGTAGCCTATGTAGCGACAGCGGGTTTCCTCTAAAAATCTGTGTGGTCCTTAACCATATGTCTGACGTCATATAACCGTAAATAAAATGTGTTGAGTGCATCGTTAAATAAAACACTTCTTTCTTTCTTTGATTTACAACTGTAATATACTCTTCAAAAAAAAGTAGGGGAACCTGAAATATTAATGTTAATATCAACTAGTAGACCGAACATACATTTTGACCACAGACATCCTAGTAAAGAATGTTCAGGTCTGTTTATCAACACACCGAAACACATTCCATAGTTTGTACGTGCATCACGCAGTTGCCCCATACACGTGTGTGTGGGGTGTCATTCTCGATTTTGACAATTTCCAAGATCTTTGGTGGTCATAAAACCTACTGTAATACTGAACTACCGGTTGTAATGTTTGCCCAGTTAATTCACTATTATCATATAACCATTCCCCACAGCTAATATACCATACAATTTTGGCAATTGTAAATTCTTATTAGAGTTCCCAAACTGTTTTTTGAAGAGTACAGAATGTACTAAAGGCAAGAGGTACTTTTAGTAATTCATTTCATTCGTCACAGCATTAACTTAAAACGACTGTCAATAGCATTGTGTTAAAGGCATATTGTTACAGACCACTGACCTATTTAATGGTCTAACAAAGTATTACCTGAACAAAAATAATTTGATTTGTCCCTAAATGTACTTTATTCAACCATCTTCATAACCACCATACTCCATTTATTAATAATATTTTGTAAAAATAATTGAATTATGGCAATGGTCCATAATTCAAAAACTAAAATTGCCGAGAAGGTTGACATGGATTTAACTCCATCATGGTTCAGTTAAGGTGATGCAATAGCTAGATTTGGTTTCCAACAATTAATGTAATTTTTAGTTATTATCCATTTTTAGAGAAATAAGTTAATTAAATCCGTGACAGTATGCCTTTAAAGAGTTTACTGTCATTGTAGCATTATTTGCATTACCATAGTTTGACACCCAATAGCCGATGTATTTTTCGTGCTGGGGTGTCGTTAAACATTCAATCAGTCATTGTAGCACATCGAACTAATAATGGCCTTTTTAACAACTAAAATTACATATTAAATAGTATTACATTTTCATGTCACAAAATATACCGATGGAATGAAATAAGGTAACACATCAATTTGTAGACCAAATCATAATGTAAATCACAACTAGCATAGTAATGTCTGTATTTCATACCATGTTGTAATGTGGGATTGAATGTCTGTAGTGCCCTATTATGTTCCCAGTCAACTTTGGACAATATGAATTGATTTTTGATGCAGTCATTATTTCTTGTTGCTATCTGTGTGATCCTTTATTTCTTTCCATCAATATATGTGTATATGCAGCAAAATAACCTTGGTGCAAATGTCACTTTTTAAAAATTACCATGTATATTGGCAGGCTGAAAATTGCCATCGTTGGCTGTTTCATATGTGGCAATTCTTTTTAAAAAAGGCGAAATGTAGCCCAGTGGTAAAGCGCTCGCTTGATGCACGGTCGGTTTAGGATTGATTCCTGTCAGTGGGCCTATTGAGCTATTTCTCACTCCAGCCAGTGCACCATGACTGGTACATTAAAGGCTGTGGTATGTGCTGTCCTGTCTATGGCATGGTGCATATAAAAGATCCCTTGCTGCTAATCAAAAAGTGTAGCCCATGAAGTGGCGACAGCGGATTTCCTCTCTCAATATCTGTGTGATCCGTAACCTTATGTCTGACGCCATATAACCGTATATATAAAATGTGTTGAGTGCGTCATTAAATAAGACATTTCCTTCCTTCCTTCTTAAAAAACCAAACAAAAGCTGTGTACTACACGTATGTATTTAAAACGTCTTTCCTTGATAACATCTTGTCAATTGTTTCCCATTGTAATCTTCCTCACTAATCTCTGCACACTTGTTTTCTTCTTTTTACTTTTCCTCAGGGACAGGTGGCGCAGTGGTCTAAAGATAAGGTAACTCTAACTCATACATGCTCTTCTCTGAAACATGCTGTTGTGGATTATTGTTTGTGTTACAAAGAATTTTTTTAAAAATATTTTACGTAATACAGGTCTTTGGATCTCACTAATTTGGGCACATGCATGCAGTATCAAAGTTCGGTTTTGTTCAGTACCGTCATTAAAGGGACAGACCCTAGTTTCAAAACACTAAGGCATATTTTTGCACCTGGACTTTAGTTTCAACCCGTAAAAAAAAAAGGACACAAAGTTTGGTTAATTTACAAACTTGAAACGAGTCTGTGACGTTAAAATACACTTAAAAAATAGACTCCATAATTGTTCCTTCTCAGATGCATGTGCATTTTTAAAAATATGAAAAATGCATTTTGTGGTATTAGAAACACCAGGATTACTATAAACACTTTTGTTGTACGAAAATGGATAATCTAAACAATAAAATATAAGTAATGTTTGATTTTAGTGATCATAAACGGCTCTAATAGTGAAAAATATGCTGTAGTGTTTAAAAACTAGGGTGTGTCCCTTTAACAGCTCCTGTAGAGTTGTCAGTATTGAGAAATGTATTTAAAGTTATTTTAACCTACAATGTATGTGTAATTAAACTTAAAATTTTAGAGGCTTTGAGGTCAGCATGTTTGTACTTAATTTGACTATGATTATTTTAGCGCATATGTATTTTGTGCATACCATTTATATCGCCTCGACTTTGATGCCGTCTAAAGCCCTGTGATAGTGCATGCTGGTTAATACTACATGTATTTAATCGTGTAACTATTTTGCTTGTGTTCATCATGGTGTGTATTTCTAAAGAGTGATTTATACAGTGTTCGTCATCATCGTCATTTTGCATGTCTGTGTGCTTGTATGTTCACTTGATTTCTGAATCCTTTTTATGATGCTGTTAAATTTAGCATTAATTAGGCCCATGTGGTCCTCATCTTATAGAAAAGAAAAGTTAAAATGTAATTAATTTGACAGTCAAGCAGGGTTTGTTCTTTTAGGGTGTGTGTGGGACCTAACAATAATTTAAAATAAATAAATTTAAAAATTGATGCATGAGAAAACCCTGATTTTGTTTTTTTTTTTGATTTTTTAAAATTTATTATTATTTGTTTTACTGAAAAGACATAACAGTTTTCACCATTAATATTCCTGCAGACAACCAGTGCACCACAACTGGTATATCAAAGGCTGTGGTATGTGCTATCCTGTCTGTGGGATGTTGCATATAAAAGAACCCTTGCTACTAATGGAAAAATGTTATGGGTTTCCTCTCTAAGACTATATGTCAGAATTACCAAATGTTTGACATCCAATCAGTGTGCTCTAGTGGTGTCGTTAAACAAAACAAACTTCTTCCAGTAGCTGATGATTAATTGATCAATGTGCTCTAATGTTGTCATTAAATAATTAAAACTTTTTAAAGGGACATTCCTGAGTTTGCTGCATTGTATGATGTTTCTGACTAATAAAATATTTCTATGATTAAACTTACAAGTTAAATATATTTTCTTGTTTAAAATATCAGTGTCCGTATATTCAATGTGTTTTTGGTCATCTTAATATTTGTAAGAAGCCCAAACTGGATTTTGTCTTCAAATAATTTTGTACGTACGAAAAAATTATATTTTAGGAAATAAAATGAAATTTAACCTAGTACAAATATTAGAACGACCAGAAACATGTTTAATATACAGCCACTAATATTTTATGCAGAAACATATATTTGATATGTCATTACAGTCATTACAAAGTCTCTGTTAGTCGATAACATCTTAAAAATTGCAGCAAACTCAAGAATGTCCCTTTAAAAATGTTTTGACACAGAATTGTGCATGATTGTTGATGTTGATATTTATAGGTGAACAGCTGCTCCCTGCACGTCACCCAGATGCTCAACCAGTTCTACCCTGGCAGTCGGTCCGTCCCCATACTGTCACGCAGGTCTGCCCCTGGGATTATCCTAGCCTCGGGTGTCATAGGGAAGAACATCAAAAGCAACCCCGACGTCTTTGTGTCGACGAACGCTGGAATATCTTGGCATCAGGTAACATTATAGTGGTGGTCCATTTCTTATATATACTAAAAGGCAAAAGTTATTGTGACATGGATTGTTTGGACTAATAAATTTGTGAATGGATTTATGGATGTAAACCAGAGAAAATGTGCATGAAACAGCTCGAAGAAATACAACCAAGCAGTTGTTGCAGCGATTGCATGCTTTGTGCAAGAAACATGGAATATTCGGGAGAAATCCTGTTCACCATAAAAGGCCAGACATTCAGTCGCAAATCATTGCCACTCTGTGCAGCCTTCAGAAGTCCAGAAGTCAGAAAAACACCATTAGTGAACTGTTTGATACAATTTCATCATGCTACACCTCAGTGAAAATGACAGATGGCGAGTCATAGGGATGCTTGAATCTGGGAACTTGCAAAGTGACATGGCACTTATGACAACGATATCAACAAAACAACCAGGTCAGAGACTGTCCCCGTAGCAGCCGACCACCCATGACAACCCCTCACCAAGACACATGGATCCTAACCACGCATCTGCGAAACAGGCATTCCCAGCAACTTTCTCCAGCATTTAGTGGCCTCAAAGAGACGATGATGCCAGGCCTGTATCAATGCTCAAGGTGGACATGCTCGCTAGTGATGTGGCTCATTTGCATATGGCAGGTGCGCCCTTTTCATGGACTATTTGCTTATTTCCATACCTTCGGACATTTCTCTTTCCATATTATAACGTTTCATACACAGCAGTAAAAACTTGTCATCAATTATCTTTGTCTTTTAGTATATTAAAGGGACAGTCCTGAGTTTACAACCATTGTAAAATGTTTCCTACCAATTAATAGAGCTTTTTTGATGATGTAACATACAAATTAAATACATCTTCTCATTTAAAATATCAGTGTCTGTATTTACAAGATGTTTGTTGTTGTCCTATTGCTTGTAGTAGCCCAAACCGGATTTTACCTCCCAATAATTTCATATGTACGAAAAAAATATATATCAAAAATTGAAGTAAAAATTGAGTGCTACAAACATTAGTATATGACTGCAAAAACAATCGATATACAGACACTGGTATTCTAAACAAGAAAATATATTTAGTATGAATTTTTTTAGTAGTCGCCAACAAGGCTCTGTTATCGCTAACATCTTACATTACTCAGAACAGTCCCTTTAACCTTGACTACTGCATTAATTTTTGACAAAAACCATGTTGAGTGGGTACACGTTTAGGAGATAACCATATGGAGTTTGCGGGCATCAAATGGACAATAACACCCAGAAATCTAAAAACTCCATATGGTTATGTCCATTGTAAACTGAATTGTTTTTCTACAGAACTAACTGTATATTTGGCATTTCCTGAAAAAAATACCTGGCTACAATCTAACTGTAATCCCTTGAATTGTCAACTTCGCCTGTTCCAATTGCTAATGACATCACTTTCTAATGACGTCATTAGCTTTCCGGGTGTTATTGTCTATTTGATCCCGGGAAAAGAATGTAATTAACCAATCACAATACAGAACACACTCCAGTCAGTTTACAATTATAACATTTACTCACATATTTTCTCTTAAAAGTTTTTAAAATACATAAAATAATGTGCATATTTGAATCTGTACTGTAAGTATTATTTTCATTTTATTTTTTTTAAATGTTATATTTTAGATCAGTTGGCAAGACTTCCAAATGTTCCAGCATTCAGCCTTAGTTTTAGGTTTAGGGTTAGGGTTAGTGATAGTATTAGCATGCATGCTGGAATGTTTGGAAGTCTTTCCGATCAGTTAATGTTGATTAAAATTAGGCAAAAAATGGATAAAGTTGTTTTGCTTAGGTGCATTTGTTGCCAGATGTCCAGTATTTATGTTCATTTTTCGCAATAACAATTTTTTCGGACCAGAATTTGTTTGGAAATGAACTACAATTGGTAAAATGGTGAAATTCATAATCAAATTAGCTGTCAAAATCATCAGTAAACTCCTGAACATGACCACAACATTCCACCATTGTTGTGAAACAAACATTTATGCCGAAAATACCCCCATTTTTTTCAACTTGAAATTTCCAAGTATTTCTCACGCAAAAACAAAAACTAAAGTAGCCATTATCAGGATTAGTGTCAATCAGTGTTGTTCTCTTATTTAGTTTTGTGAGTGCCGTGTGCAAAATGGCGGGAAATATGAATTGGGGGAATGTACATGCTGTATAATATTATATGGTGTACAGTGTGTCGGCTTGCATGATGTTGTGCGAGATATCTCGCCTGCAGTAGTCAGAAGGTTAAATAGATGATGTTTGGTTTAGAGCTGCACATGCATCTATATTGAGTTGATACTGTTTGGTATAGAACTACCTATACACTGTATTTTGAGTTGATACTGTTTGGTGTAGAACTACCTATACACTGTATTCTGAGTTGATACTGTTTGGTGTAGAACTACCTATACACTGTATTTTGAGTTGATACTGTTTGGTGTAGAACTACCTATACACTGTATTTTGAGTTGATACTGTTTGGTATAGAACTACCTATACACTGTATTTTGAGTTTATACTGTTTGGTACAGAAATAGAGATTATTATACGAGCTTGTGTGTCGTACTGATTTTATGATACGAGTGTTAGGATTTTTGTATTGCCTGAGCGAGAGCGAGGGTAATACATAAATCCTGACATGAGGTTCGTAAAATCAGTACGACACACACGCGAGTGTAATAATTTCTTTATTATTTAGATTATTATTAATGTTTTCTTTATGAATAACAAGACCGAACACTAAATATTTCAGCCACAACTAGAAGGAGATGACGAAATGACGTCATATTTCAAATGCACACTCTGAACTAGGACTGGAGAAGCAACGTCATGCTATGACATCGCTTCCCAAAATTACGTCATTACACTTGTTATTATATGTGTGCTTCGTATGATTATTATTAACTCGGTTATGTTGAACCATATAGATAATAACTACCTATACACTGTATTTTGAGTTGATGCTGTCTGTTTTACAGGTTCTCGATGGAAACTACATGTACACGTTTGCCGACCACGGCGGCATCATCGTAGCGGTCAAACAGTTTGCCTCCACAGACACCATTTTGTAAGTATCAGCTAGTGAAGAAGGAAATGGTTTATTTAAGGACACACTCATCACATTTTATTTACGATTATGTTAAGGACCACACAGATATTGAGGGAGGAAACCCGCTGTCGACACTTCATGGGCTACTGTTTTCGATTAGCAGCAAGGGATCTTTTATATGGACCATCTCACAGACAGGGTAGTACATACCACAGCCTTTGATGTACCAGTCGTGGTGCACTGGCTGGAGCAAGAAATAGCCCAATGGGCCCACTGACGGGAATCGATCCCAAATGGACCGCACATCAAGCGAGCGCTTTACCACTAGGCTACGTCCTGCTCTGTCAGCTAGTGAAGAATGTCATCTGCTTGTGGAGTTTGAAACTGTAGTTTCTTGATTAGTTTATGCTACTATTAAACACTAAATTTGAATATGCTTATTAATCCCCTAACAGTCTTAACAGGAGGGGACTTTGGGTTTCATGTCTGTCCGTCCGTGTTTCCGTCCATCCCACATGTAGTTTTCATGATTATTTTTTTTTTCCACAGTGCCTTGAGATACTGAGCTAATATTGAATTTTGTGTATAGCTTTATCATGTACTGTTACAGATCACGTTTGACTTTCTTGGAGATTTACCCATTTTTGACAAGAGTTATGGCCCTTGAACTATATGAGATATGAAAATTTGTTTACATATAGTTTTCCGTACTTTTTTTCAACAATGCCTAAAGATATTGAACTGAAATTGTATGTATAGCTTTATCATGTACTGTTACAGATGAAGTTTGCATTTCATGGCAATATACCAATTTTTGGCAGAGTTATGGCCCTTGAACTTACCAGATATAAAATGTTTTTCGATTTGTTTGGGGACATGTATTGCTTTAGAATGCTTGTTTTTTTCTAAAATTAGGCATTTTTCATTTGTTAAATTGTTGGTATGTTTTGGTGGTCCAATTATGCATCTTTTCAACACACAAGGGGGCGGGATGTAGCCCAGTGGTAAAGCACTCGCTCTATGCGTGGTCGGTCTGGAATCGATCCCTGTCGGTGGGCCCATTGGGCTATTTCTCGTTCCAGCCAGTGCACCACGACTGGCATATCAAAGGCCTTGGTATGTACTACTCTGTCTGTGGGATGGTGCATATAAAAGATCCCTTGTTGCTAATCGAAAAGAGTAGCCCATGAAGTGGCGACAGCAGATTTTCTCTCTCAATATCTCTATTTCTCGTTCCAACCAGTGCACTAATGACTGGTATATCAAAGGCTGTGGTATGTACTAACCTTTCTGTGGGATGGTGCATATAAAAGATCCCTTGCTGCCAATCGAAAAAGAGTAGCCCATGAAGTGGCGACAGCAGATATTCTCTCTCAATATCTCTATTTCTCGTTCCAGCCAGTGCACCATGACTGGTATATCAAAGGCCGTGGCATGTACTAACCTGTCTATGGGATGGTGCATATAAAAGATCCCTTGCTGCTAATCGAAAAGAGTAGCTCATGAAGTGGCGACAGCGGTTTTCTCCCACAATATCTGTGTGGTCCTTAACCATATGTCCGACGCCATATAACTGTAAAAATGTGTTGAGTGCATCGTTACATAAAACATATCTTTCTTTTTCTTTCTCTCAATATCTGTGTGGTCCTTCACCATATGTCCGACGCCATATAACTGTAAGTAAAATGTGTTGAGTGTGTCGTTAAATAAAACATTTCCTTCCTTCCTTTTCAACACACAGGGCTTATATTTGTTTGGATTGTCCTTTTGAGAAATACCAAACCATCCTTCTCTGTTTTGCAGTGTGTCATACGATGAAGGAAAGTTGTGGGAAAAAGTCAAATTTTCACATGTGAAAATCCGAGTGTACGGCATCCTCACAGAACCAGGGGAGACAACTAGCATCTTCTCCATATTTGGCTCGCACCTCGGCCGTCACAGCTGGATCATCAGCCAGATTGATCTGCGGCCAAGTTAGTCAATCTCGATTCCTTTTAAATAAATAACTCCAGTGTAAGCAGTTGTCAGCAACTCGAAAAGATTTATTTGGACATCCAGAACTTTTATTGCAGTTTTTACGCGATACTGAATTTTATTATAAATTTTAATTTTATCTATCTGTGATATTTGTATTTTTACACAGTCCTTTACACTGTTTTTTTATTTAACTGTTGAATTTTTATATTGATGTTGATCATCACTTTGTTTTTCACATTACCCTAGTTTGACACCCAATATTTATGTATTTTTGGTGCTGGGATGTCATTAAACATTCATTCATTCATTTTCAACAAATAAGTCCGAACCAAATTGTTAACAACTACGATAAATTACTCTCCTACCTTTAATTACCGTTACATTTTCCCTCAAATTTTGTCCACACACAAGTTGTGAAAACCCCATTACAGTGACACATATTCCACATACGAGACTGTAACGATGTCACCAGTATCGACTTCGCTGATATCGCATAGGCCAAAATACATGCAGTTTTCTGCCATTTTGTTTTTATTATGGAATACTCTTCAAGAGGGGTGAAAGCCTCCAAAGTATGTGACATAATTAATATAAAATCAATGTTCTCTAGTGGTATCTTAAAACAAACAAAAAATACTAATATTTTTTTTTAATATGACATCATCTCGTTTGCTTTTATATCATAACATGTTACGACATTGCTACATTAAATCATATCCTTTCACCCCTTTTGGAGAATATTCCATAAAAAGTCAAAATTACATGCTTTTTGCCCTATGCGATCTCAGCGAAGTCAATATAGGTGACATGGTTATCATCTAGTATGTGGAATCTGTGTCACTGTAATGGCTTTACCAAGATTCCTGTCTGGACAAAATGTGGGTAAAATCTAACGAAAACTAAAGGTAGGAGAGCAATATATCGTAGTTGTTAACAATTTGGTTCAGGACTTTAAATACTTGCATGTATAATGCTCCAAATGTGAGCTCAAAACATGCAGTGGAATTAAATAAATCTTTCACTTTTTGTGTCACCTTTTCGAAGTAAAACGAAGTGAG
>NC_054710.1:11096487-11145593 GCF_016097555.1 Gigantopelta aegis | reverse complement strand
TGACCTGGTCCACGTGCAGGGCAACCTGAATGCACAGGGCTACATTGACCAGATCCTCCGGCCACACATCGTTCCAGTTATGGCAACGCCAACGCAGTGTCTCTGGTTGCTTCAATGGGCAGGCGGTGCCAGGCAGTTGTCAACACACGCGGAGGCCACACCGGTATTGACTCCAGATGACCTTGACCTTGGTGTGTGTCCTATCACTTACTCACAATGGACTAGAGTGAATTGTGAACAATCCTGCAACATTTGGTAATTATCGGACTCACCATTCAATAATTAAATCAATTCTCCAAATGTTACGACAATGTGGTTTTGCGTTTCTTCAGTGGACTTGGTTCGAGTTTGGAGTTTTCCTTCTCCTGGGAGAGTTTCCTTACTAGGATTCTGAGCCTCCCCAGCTCAGTTTTGATTTTGGCGTTTGCTTCTCCTAGACAGTTGTCTTTCTTGACTCACGTCCTCTGTCTGTCCGGTCCATATTAGTCTAGTCTCTACCCTTTGACCAGTCCAGCTTGGGAGACCCTACCAGGAGTTGATGCTCCAGCTGGCATAGCTCTCCCGAGTCACTGAGACATATGCAAGCTACCTCACCACATCAAGGAATGGACCATGAGATAGAATCAGGATATAACACCTTGATCTGAGTAATGATAGTAAAAGTCGATTTTTCGATAAAATGGTGTTTATAGTTTTTTTGCGCCTGAACTCTTCATATTTTCTTACCGATGTGTATTTTGTTGCTTTGCAGATACCGTAAAGTTGTTGGAGATAGTTGCCAGGGTGGAGTTGAACACCAGTATATGCCTTTGATGTACTCATGTCCAGTTGAAGGTAACACCTTTCTCAATTTGGGGAGGGGGGCGGGGGGCATAGCCCACTAACCCACCCATCCACCCAAAGTCCACCCATCTGTACTCCTGTCCAGTTGAAGGTAACACCTTTCTCAATTTGGGGAGGGGGGTGGGGGGCATAGCCCACCAACCCACCCATCCACCCAAAGTCCACCCATCTGTACTCCTGTCCAGTTGAAGGTAACACCTTTCTCAATTTGGGGAAGGGGTGGGGTGGGACGTGGCCCACCAACCCACCCATCCACCCAAAGTCCACCCATCTGTACTCCTGTCCAGTTGAAGGTAACACCTTTCTCAATTTGGGGAGGGGGGCGGGGGGCATAGCCCACCAACCCACCCATCCACCCAAAGTCCACCCATCTGTACTCCTGTCCAGTTGAAGGTAACACCTTTCTTAATTTGGGGAAGGGGTGGGGTGCGACGTGGCCCACTAACTCACCCATCCATCCAAAGTCCACCCACCCATCCGCCCATCTGTACTCCTGTCCAGTTGAAGGTAACACCTTTCTTAATTTGTGGAAGGGATGGGACATAGCCCACCAACCCACTCATCCACCCAAGGTCCATTCACCCATCCATCTGTAAATCCATCAATCCATCTGACCGTCCGTCCATCCATTCATCCATCCATCCATCCCTATGTCCGTCCGTCTGTCCATCCGTCCGTCCATCCGTCTGTCCGTCCATCCATCCATCCATCCATCCATCCATCCATCCCATCCATTCAGAGATGTAGCCCAGTGGTAAAGCATTTGACTGATTGATCGGTCGGTCTACTGTAGGATCGATCCCCGTTGGTGGGCCCAATGGGCTATTTCTTGTTTCAGCCAGTGCACCACAACTGATATATCAAAGGCTGTGGTATGTGCCATCCTGTCTGTGGGATGGTGCATATAAAAGATCCCTTGCTACTAATGAAAAAATGTAGCGGATTTCCTCTCTAAGACTATATATGTCAAAATCACCAAATGTTTGACATCCAGTAGCCGATGATTAATAAATCAATGTGCTCTAGTAGTGTCGTTAAACAAAACAAACTTTAACTTTTCAATTTATTTTGTACAGTTTACCTATTTTTATCTCCCTTTCCTTCTGGGAGGGGAAATGTTATTTCTCCTACTTTTTCAATTCTAGATTAGGACCTGTTTTGTTTTCAGAGAGACGGGATTTCATTCTGTTTGATATTTTCAGAGAGACGACATTTCATTCTGTTTGATAGTTTCAGAGAGACAGGATTTCTTTCTGTTTGATAGTTTCAGAGAGACAGGATTTTATTCTGTTTGATGTTTTCAGAGAGATGGGATTTCATTCTGTTTGATATTTTCAGAGAGACGGCATTTCATTCTGTTTGATATTTTCAGAGAGACAGCATTTCATTCTGTTTGATATTTTCAGAGAGACAGGATGTCATTCTGTTTTATATTTTCAGAGAGACGGGATGTCATTCTGTTTTATATTTTCAGAGAGACGGCATTTCATTCTGTTTGATATTTTCAGAGAGACAGGATGTCATTCTGTTTTATATTTTCAGAGAGATGGGATGTCATTCTGTTTGATATTTTCAGAGACGGGATGTCATTCTGTTTGATATTTTCAGAAAGACGGGATGGCATATTTTCACAGTAAAATGATGCCACTAGAGCACATTGATTTTTTATCTTATCATCGGCTATTAGACATCAAACATATGGTCATTCTGACACTGTTTTTTAGAGGAAACCCGCTGTCGCTACATACGCTACTCTTTTACGACAGGCAGCAAGGGATCTTTTATTTGCGCTTCCCACAGGCAGGATAGCACAAACCATGGCCTTTGTTGAACCAGTTATGGATCACTGGTCGGTGCAAGTGGTTTACACCTACCCATTGAGCCTTGTGGAGCACTCACTCAGGGTTTGGAGTCTGTATCTGGATTAAAAATCCCATGCCTCAACAGGGATCCGAACCCAGTACCTACCAGCCTGTAGACCAATGGCTTGACCATGATGCCACCGAGGCTGGTGATATTTTCACAGAGACGGGATTTTATTGTTTGATATTTTCAGAGAGATGGGATTTCATTCTGTTTGATATTTTCAGAGAGACAGGATTTCATTCTGTTTGATATTTTCACAGAGACGGGATTTCATTCTGTTTGATATTTTCACAGAGACGGGATTTCATTCTGTTTGATATTTTCAGAGAGACAGGATTTTATTCTGTTTGATATTTTCAGAGAGACGGGATTTCATTCTCTTTGCAACAAGCATCTCGATTTCCAGCGTCGACCTCAACAATAACCATTACGAAATGCTCATCTCCGAGGGCCTGCATAAAGTGACATACCTAGACTTTGACTATACGGACAACTGTGTATACTGGGCAGACCGTGAATTGAGCGTCATCAAGGTTTGTTACCTGTCAATCATCGGGGCACAATATTTCCCATGAATCATTGTTCTGATTGGGGCAAGAATTAGCTCAGATGGAGGAGTACTCGCCTGAGGTGCTTGGGTCACAGGGTCGAACCCACTCAGTGGACTCATTCTCCGGTTGTTTTTTGTTTTTTCCTGTCCTAATCAGTGCCTCATGACTGGTATATCAAAGGTCATGGTATGTGCTGTCCTGTGAGTGCATTTAAAAGATCTCTCACCAGGGCTCACACTGGAAAGACGTTTCTTTTAGCCAAATTTTCAGATTTGTTTTAGAAAGAAAGAAAGAAATGTTTTATTTAATGACACACTCAACGCATTTTATTTACGGTTATATGGCATCAGACATATGGTTAAGGACCACATAGATTTTGAGAGGAAACCCGCTGTCGCCACTACATGGGCTACTCTTTCTGATTAGCAGCAAGGGATCTTTTATTTGCGCTTCCCACAGGCAGGATAGCACAAACCATGGCCTTTGTTGAACCAGTTATGGATCACTGGTTGGTGAAAGTGGTTTACACCTACCCATTGAGCCTTGCGGAGCACTCACTCAGGGTTTGGAGTCGATATCTGGATTAAAAATCCCATGCCTCAACTGGGATCCGAACCCAGTACCTACCAGCCTGTAGACCGATGGCCTAACCACGACGCCACCGAGGCCGGTAGATTTGTTTTAGAGTATTTCATTGAAAATTATTAAAAATTGGCTAAGTGAAACAAACGTTTATTACCCAAATATTAAAAGTTGTGGCTACTTTGTCTAAAAATTAGCAGTTGGCTACTTTGGCAATATAATCTAACACTATATGTCAGAATTATCATATGTTTGAAATATGCCATCTGTTAAATATAGGCCAGTTCTCAAACACAGGCCAGCTGTCAAACACATGCCAGCTGTTAAATACAGGCCAGTTCTCAAACACAGGCCAGCTGTCAAACACATGACAGCTGTTAAATACAGGCCAGTTCTCAAACACATGACAGCTGTCAAACACATGACAGCTGTTAAATACAGGCCAGTTCTCAAACACAGGCCAGCTGTCAAACACATGACAGCTGTTAAATACATGCCAGTTCTCAAACACAGGCCAGCTGTCAAACACATGACAGCTGTTAAATACAGGCCAGTTCTCAAACACAGGCCAGCTGTCAAACACATGACAGCTGTTAAATACAGGCCAGTTCTCAAACACAGGCCAGCTGTCAAACACAGGCCAGCTGTCAAATACATGACAGCTGTTAAATACAGGCCAGTTCTCAAACACAGGCCAGTTCTCAAACACAGGCCAGCTGTCAAACACATGACAGCTGTTAAATACAGGCCAGTTCTCAAACACAGGCCAGCTGTCAAACACATGACAGCTGTTAAATACAGGCCAGTTCTCAAACACAGGCCAGCTGTCAAACACAGGCCAGCTGTCAAATACATGACAGCTGTTAAATACAGGCCAGTTCTCAAACACAGGCCAGCTGTCAAACACATGACAGCTGTTAAATACAGGCCAGTTCTCAAACACAGGCCAGCTGTCAAACACATGACAGCTGTTAAATACAGGCCAGTTCTCAAATACATGCCAGCTGTTAAATATAGGCCAGTTCTCAAACACAGGCCAGCTGTCAAATACATGACAGCTGTTAAATACAGGCCAGTTGTAAAACACAGGCCAGCTGTCAAGTACATGCCAGCTGTTAAATATAGGCTAGTTGTAAAACAGACCAGCTGTCAAGTACATGCCAGCTGTTAAATACAGGCCAGTTGTAAAACACAGACCAGCTGTCAAGTACATGCCAGCTGTTAAATATAGGCTAGTTGTAAAACAGACCAGCTGTCAAGTACATGCCAGCTGTTAAATATAGGCTAGTTGTAAAACAGACCAGCTGTCAAGTACATGCCAGCTGTTAAATATAGGCTAGTTGTAAAACAGACCAGCTGGTTAATAATGTTGTTGTTTTTTGTGTGTTTTTTTAGCGCCAGTGTTTTGGTGGACATGGACACAACCAGGAGACGATCTTGAGTTTGAACCTTGACACGGTGGAGGGACTTGCGTACGAGTGGACGGCCGGACAGATCTACTGGATTGACTCGGAGGCTCACAGCATCAAGGTGGCCCGCAAAAACGGTTTATTCCGACGTGTCCTGTACCACGGTGAAGACATTCTGCACCACCCGCGGTCTCTCGTGCTTGATCCACTACATGGGTAAGATACAGCCCTCGAAATAAGATTTTAATAGTCAGTAGAACTGGTTAGTAGATCCACTAGATGGGTAAGATACAGCCCTCGAAATAAGCTGTATAGTCAGTAGAACCGGTTAGTAGATCCACTACATGGGTAAGATACAGCCCTCGAAATAAGCTGTATAGTCAGTAGAACCGGTTAGTAGATCCACTAGATGGGTAAGATACAGCCCTCGAAATTAGCTGTTGTCAGTAGAACCGGTTAGTAGATCCACTACATGGGTAAGATACAGCCCTCGAAATAAGATTTTAATAGTCAGTAGAACTGGTTAGTAGATCCACTAGATGGGTAAGATACAGCCCTCGAAATTAGCTGTTGTCAGTAGAACCGGTTAGTAGATCCACTACATGGGTAAGATACAGCCCTCGAAATAAGCTGTATAGTCAGTAGAACCGGTTAGTAGATCCACTACATGGGTAAGATACAGCCCTCGAAATAAGCTGTATAGTCAGTAGAACTGGTTAGTAGATCCACTAGATGGGTAAGATACAGCCCTCGAAATTAGCTGTTGTCAGTAGAACCGGTTAGTAGATCCACTACATGGGTAAGATACAGCCCTCGAAATAAGCTGTATAGTCAGTAGAACCGGTTAGTAGATCCACTACATGGGTAAGATACAGCCCTCGAAATAAGCTGTATAGTCAGTAGAACTGGTTAGTAGATCCACTAGATGGGTAAGATACAGCCCTCGAAATTAGCTGTTGTCAGTAGAACCGGTTAGTAGATCCACTACATGGGTAAGATACAGCCCTCGAAATAAGCTGTATAGTCAGTAGAACCGGTTAGTAGATCCACTACATGGGTAGGATACAGCCCTCGAAATAAGCTGTATAGTCAGTAGAACCGGTTAGTAGATCCACTAGATGGGTAAGATACAGCCCTCGAAATAAGCTGTATAGTCAGTAGAACCGGTTAGTAGATCCACTACATGGGTAAGATACAGCCCTCGAAATAAGCTGTATAGTCAGTAGAACCGGTTAGTAGATCCACTACATGGGTAAGATACAGCCCTCGAAATTAGCTGTTGTCAGTAGAACCGGTTAGTAGATCCACTACATGGGTAAGATACAGCCCTCGAAATAAGCTGTATAGTCAGTAGAACCGGTTAGTAGATCCACTACTTGGGTAAGATACAGCCCTCGAAATAAGCTGTATAGTCAGTAGAACAGGTTAGTAGATCCACTACATGGGTAAGATACAGCCCTCGAAATAAGCTGTATAGTCAGTAGAACCGGTTAGTAGATCCACTACATGGGTAAGATATAGCCCTCGAAATAAGCTGTATAGTCAGTAGAACTGGTTAGTAGATCCACTACATGGGTAAGATACAGCCCTCGAAATTAGCTGTTGTCAGTAGAACCGGTTAGTAGATCCACTACATGGGTAAGATACAGCCCTCGAAATAAGCTGTATAGTCAGTAGAACCGGTTAGTAGATCCACTACATGGGTAAGATACAGCCCTCGAAATAAGCTGTATAGTCAGTAGAACTGGTTAGTAGATCTACTAGATGGGTAAGATACAGCCCTCGAAATTAGCTGTTGTCAGTAGAACCGGTTAGTAGATCCACAACATGAGTAAGATACAGCCCTCGAAATAAGATTTTAATAGTCAGTAGAACTGGTTAGTAGATCCACTAGATGGGTAAGATACAGCCCTCGAAATAAGCTGTATAGTCAGTAGAACCGGTTAGTAGATCCACTACATGGGTAAGATACAGCCCTCGAAATAAGCTGTATAGTCAGTAGAACCGGTTAGTAGATCCACTACATGGGTAAGATACAGCCCTCGAAATAAGCTGTTGTCAGTAGAACTGGTTAGTAGATCCACTAGATGGGTAAGATACAGCCCTCGAAATAAGCTGTATAGTCAGTAGAACCGGTTAGTAGATCCACTAGATGGGTAAGATACAGCCCTCGAAATTAGCTGTATAGTCAGTAGAACCGGTTAGTAGATCCATTTCATGGGTAAGATACAGCCCTCGAAAGCTGTTGTCAGTAGAACCGGTTAGTAGATCCACTAGATGGGTAAGATACAGCCCTCGAAATAAGCTGTATAGTCAGTAGAACCGGTTAGTAGATCCACTACATGGGTAAGATACAGCCCTCGAAATAAGCTGTTGTCAGTAGAACCGGTTAGTAGATCCATTTCATGGGTAAGATACAGCCCTCGAAATAAGCTGTTGTCAGTAGGACCGGTTAGTAGATCCACTAGATGGGTAAGATACAGCCCTCGAAATAAGCTGTATAGTCAGTAGAACCGGTTAGTAGATCCACTACATGGGTAAGATACAGCCCTCGAAATTAGCTGTATAGTCAGTAGAACCGGTTAGTAGATCCATTTCATGGGTAAGATACAGCCCTCGAAAGCTGTTGTCAGTAGAACCGGTTAGTAGATCCACTAGATGGGTAAGATATAGCCCTCGAAATAAGCTGTATAGTCAGTAGAACCGGTTAGTAGATCCACTACATGGGTAAGATACAGCCCTCGAAATAAGCTGTTGTCAGTAGAACCGGTTAGTAGATCCACTAGATGGGTAAGATACAGCCCTCGAAATAAGCTGTATAGTCAGTAGAACCGGTTAGTAGATCCACTAGATGGGTAAGATACAGCCCTCGAAATAAGCTGACTGCAGTCGAAGCGCAACCGGTTTTCGTAAACACAGCTGTCAAAATTCACAGGAGTTATCTATCTTGATTCTGTGAATGCTAGAACATTGTAGAATGACAATGGAACAGGTGTTTTTTGTTTCCTCTTTAGATAT
This sequence comes from Gigantopelta aegis, assembly GCF_016097555.1. Classification (NCBI taxonomy): domain Eukaryota; kingdom Metazoa; phylum Mollusca; class Gastropoda; order Neomphalida; family Peltospiridae; genus Gigantopelta; species Gigantopelta aegis. Next base: position 11,137,324 of record NC_054710.1, on the reverse strand, counting down.
CTCTACTGGGCTGACTGGTCTTAACGTAACTTTATCAAGCATTTTTGTCTTAACTTTATCAAGTGTTTTTTGTTTCCTCTTTAGATATCTCTACTGGGCTGACTGATCTTAACTTTATCAAGTGTTTTTTGTTTCCTCTTTAGATATCTCTACTGGACTGACTGGTCTTAACTTAATTTTATCAAGTGTTTTTTGTTTCCTCTTTAGATATCTCTACTGGACTGACTGGTCTTAACTTTATCAAGTGTTTTTTGTTTCCTCTTTAGATATCACTGGTCTTAGTGTTTTTTGTTTCCTCTTTAGATATCTCTACTGGGACTGGTCTTAACTACTGATCTTACCTTAACTTTATCAATTGTTTTTTGTTTCCTCTTTAGATATCTCTACTGGGTGGACTGGTCTTAACTTTATCAAGTGTTTTTTGTTTCCTCTTTAGATATCTCTACTGGGTGGACTGGTCTTAACTTTATCAAGTGTTTTTTGTTTCCTCTTTAGATATCTCTACTGGACTGACTGATCTTAACTTTACTTAACTTAACTTTATCAAGTGTTTTTTGTTTCCTCTTTAGATATCTCTACTGGACTGACTGATCTTAACTTTATCAAGTGTTTTTTGTTTCCTCTTTAGATATCTCTACTGGGTGGACTGGTCTTAACTTAACTTTATCAAGTGGTTTTTGTTTCCTCTTTAGATATCTCTACTGGGCGGACTGGTCTTCAACGAATCCCCGCATAGTCCGGGCGTGGATGGACGGAACGAAGTCATCCATTCACACGGTGGTTAACAGCTCCGTGGTTCATTCACCAAGCGCGCTCGCTATCGACATTTCCGCAGAGCGACTGTATTGGACGGATGCTGGAACCCACAAAATCATGTCGTCCGATATGGATGGAAAGAACCAGCGGGTCTTGGTGTCAGGGTGGAGCCATCTGCCAAACCCCTTTGCTATTGGACTATATAAGGTAGGTAATCTGTCAATATTGGACTGGCGTCGTGGTTAGGCCATCGGTCTACAGGCTGGTAGGTACTGGATTCGGATTCCAGTCGAGGCATGGGATTTTTAATCCAGATACCGACTCCAAACCCTGAGTGAGTGCTCTGCAAGGCTCAGTGGTTAAATCACTTGCACCGACCAGTGATCCATAACTGGTTCAATAAAGGCCATGGTTTGTACTATCCTGCCTGTGGAAAGCACAAATAAAAGATTCCTTGCTGCTAATCGGAAAGAGTAGCCCATGTAGTGGCGACAGCGGGTTTCCTCTTAAAATCTGTGTGGTCCATAACCATATGTCTGACGCCATATAACCGTAAATAAAATGTTTTGAGTGCGTCGTTAAATAAAACATTTCTTTCTTTCTTTCATTCATTCTTCATTTATTCATTCTATCCAGTAAAATTGCAATCTTAAATTGACCATTTCTCTTTTCAGTCGTTTATGTTCTGGTCAGATCGGTGAAGGAACTGAATTGTGATAGGAAAAAACCTTTCATTCATTCATTCATTCATTCATTCATTCATTCATTCATTCATTCATCCATCCATTCTATCCAGTGAAATTGCAATCTTAAAGACGATCATTTTCCTTTTCAATCGAATATGTATTGGTCAGATCAGTCACGGAACGGTATCAATCAATCATTAATTTGTTTGTTTGTTCGTTCGTTTGTTCATTCATTCATTCATTCATTCATTCATGCATTCATTCATGCGTTCATTCTATCCAGTGAAATTGCAATCTTAAAGACGACCATTTTCCATTTCAGTCGAATATGTATTGGTCAGATCAGTCATTGAACGGTATCAATCAATCATTAATTTGTTTGTTTGTTCGTTCATTCGTTCGTTCATTCGTTTTTCGTTCGTTCGTTCATTCGTCGATTCATCCATTCATTCATTCATGCGTTCATGCTATCCAGTGAAATTGCAATCTTAAAGACGACCATTTTCCGTTTCAGTCGAATATGTATTGGTTCATTCATTCATCCATCCGTCCATCCATCCATTCATTCATTCTATCCAGTGAAATTGCAATCTAAAAGGTGACCGTTTTCCTTTTTAGTTGAATATGTATTGGTCAGATCAGTCACGGAACGGCATCATGATGGCGGCAAAAAATTCCGGGATGGGTGTTCATGTTTTCCTACACGAACAGGACGGAATTACTGATCTGAAGATAATATCGAACACACTTCAACGAGGTAACTATTTTTACATACAGAATATCAGGTTACAATGTTTTGATATCATAGCTACTTGACTCGGGGGGGTGGGATTTAGCTCAGTCGGTTGAGTGCTCACTTGAGGTGCTTGCGTTGCAGGATCGAACCACCTCGGTGGATCCATTCAACTGATTGGGTTTTTTCTCATTCGGAACCAGTGCACCACAACTGGACAAAGGCCATGGTATGTGCTTTTCTGTCTTTGGGAAAGTGCATGTAAAAGATCCCTTGCTGCATTAGGAAAAATGTAGCGGGTTTCCTCTGATGACTACGAGTCAGCATTACCAAATGTTTGACATCTAACAGCCGATGCTTAATTAATCAATGTGCTCTAGTGGTGTCGTTAAAACAAACTTTTAACTGTTCGATAAGGGTGTAACAGGCTTGCAGGAAACATGGTTGCATGATATAACAAAATGTCAGGTGACCTCATTTTGATATCGTGGTTATTTGACTCAGTTTGATAACGCTGCAACAGGCTTGCAGGAAGCATGGTTGCATGATATAACAAAATATCAGGTGACCTCGTTTGGATATCATGGTTATTTGACTCGGTTCGATAACGCTGCGACAGGCTTGCAGGAAGCATGGTTGCATCATATACAAAAAAAATATCAGGTGACCTCGTTTTGATATCAGGGTTATTTGACTCGGTTCGATAACGCTGCGACAGGCTTGCAGGAAGCATGGTTGCATCATATACAAAAAAGATATCAGGTGACCTCGTTTTGATATCATGGTTTTTTTTACTTGGTTCGATAATGCTGCGACAGGCTTGCAGGAAGCATGGTTGCATCATATACAAAAAAAAATATCAGGTGACCTCATTTTGATATTATCAGTCAAAATGTTTGTTTTCAGCAATAAAATGTTGGATTGCTTTGAAGATGAGACTATTTTCTTGTAGTGTTAAGTTGGGATCGCCACATGTAAATGTGTTGATATTTAAATTTGAATGATTTAACCTAAATAAGTAGATCTGGTGCTCTCTGTTTTATAGACGGCATAATAACAGGAAGTGTCATATACTGATTATAGGTGTGTTTCCCAGTATACCTTGAGTTATGTGGATAATAAAAAATCAAATTAAAAGACAGGGCTTCTATAATTTCTATAAAATCCACTAGCCGTGGGATCAGTGATTTTAAAATTTTACTAGCCACGATTAAAAATTCACTAGCCCTAGTTTACTTTAAGTTAATAAAATTGTACTAAATAAATGTAATAATCAGATATGTCAACTAAACACGGAGATGGAGCTTAAAACACTAACATTGGGGGGGGGGGGGGGGGGGGGGGGGGGGGGGTCAGGATATTCATATTTACAAAATAGACTAAAATGCAACATTTGACAAAAACATTCACTGGCCGTCGGGCATGGCAATAGTAGTTATTTACTAGCCCAACATTGAATATCACTAGCCATGGGAGTGTGGCTACCATTATCTAGAAGCCCTGTCTGGCATGGCAATAGTAGTTATTTACTAGCCCAACATTGAATATCACTAGCCATGGGAGTGTGGCTACCATTATCTAGAAGCCCTGTCTGGCATGGCAATAGTAGTTATTTACTAGCCCAACATTGAATATCACTAGCCATGGGAGTGGGGCTACCATAATCTAGAAGCCCTGTCTGGCATGACAATAGTAGTTATTTACTAGCCCAACATTGAATATCACTAGCCATGGGAGTGGGGCTACCATAATCTAGAAGCCCTGTCTGGCATGGCAATATTAGTTATATACTAGCCCAACATTGAATATCACTAGCCATGGGAGTGGAGCTACCATAATCTAGAAGCCCTGTCTGGCATGGCAATAGTAGTTACTTACTAGCTCAACATTGAATATCACTAGCCATGGGAGTGGAGCTACCATAATCTAGAAGCCCTGTCTGGCATGGCAATAGTAGTTATTTACTAGCCCAACATTGAATATCACTAGCCATGGGAGTGGAGCTACCATAATCTAGAAGTCCTGTCTGGCATGACAATAGTAGTTATTTACTAACCCAACATTGAATATCACTAGCCATGGGAGTGGAGCTACCATAATCTAGAAGCCCTGTCAGGCATGACAATAGTAGTTATTTACTAGCCCAACATTGAATATCACTAGCCATGGGAGTGGGACTACCATAATCTAGAAGCCCTGTCTGGCATGGCAATAGTAGTTATTTACTAGCCCGACATTGAATATCACTAGCCATGGGAGTGGAGCTACCATAATCTAGAAGCCCTGTCTGGCATGGCAATAGTAGTTATTTACTAGCCCAACATTGAATATCACTAGCCATGGAAGTGGGGCTACCATAATCTAGAAGCCCTGTCGGGCATAACAATAGTAGTTATTTACTAGCCCAACATTGAATATCACTAGCCATGGGAGTGGAGCTACCATAATCTAGAAGTCCTGTCTGGCATGACAATAGTAGTTATTTACTAGCCCAACATTGAATATCACTAGCCATGGGAGTGGAGCTACCATAATCTAGAAGCCCTGTCTGGCATGGCAATATTAGTTATATACTAGCCCAACATTGAATATCACTAGCCATGGGAGTGGAGCTACCATAATCTAGAAGCCCTGTCTGGCATGGCAATAGTAGTTACTTACTAGCTCAACATTGAATATCACTAGCCATGGGAGTGGGGCTACCATAATCTAGAAGCCCTGTCGGGCATAACAATAGTAGTTATTTACTAGCCCAACATTGAATATCACTAACCATGGGAGTGGGGCTACCATAATCTAGAAGCCCTGTCTGGCATGGCAATAGTAGTTATTTACTAGCCCAACATTGAATATCACTAGCCATGGGAGTGGGGCTACCATAATCTAGAAGCCCTGTCGGGCATAACAATAGTAGTTATTTACTAGCCCAACATTGAATATCACTAACCATGGGAGTGGGGCTACCATAATCTAGAAGCCCTGTCTGGCATGGCAATAGTAGTTATTTACTAGCCCAACATTGAATATCACTAGCCATGGGAGTGGGGCTACCATAATCTAGAAGCCCTGTTGGGCATAACAATAGTAGTTATTTACTAGCCCAACATTGAATATCACTAGCCATGGGAGTGGGGCTACCATAATCTAGAAGCCCTGTCGGGCATAACAATAGTAGTTATTTACTAGCCCAACATTGAATATCACTAACCATGGGAGTGGGGCTACCATAATCTAGAAGCCCTGTCTGGCATGGCAATAGTAGTTATTTACTAGCCCAACACTGAATATCACTAACCATGGGAGTGGGGCTACCATAATCTAGAAGCCCTGTCTGGCATGGCAATAGTAGTTATTTACTAGCCCAACATTGAATATCACTAGCCATGGAAGTGGGGCTACCATAATCTAGAAGCCCTGTCGGGCATACCAATAGTAGTTATTTACTAGCCCAACATTGAATATCACTAGCCATGGGAGTGGGGCTACCATAATCTAGAAGCCCTGTCTGGCATGACAATAGTAGTTATTTACTAGCCCAACATTGAATATCACTAGCCATGGGAGTGGGGCTACCATAATCTAGAAGCCCTGTCTGGCATGACAATAGTAGTTATTTACTAGCCCAACATTGAATATCACTAGCCATGGGAGTGGGGCTACCATAATCTAGAAGCCCTGTCAGGCATAACAATAGTAGTTATTTACTAGCCCAACATTGAATATCACTAGCCATGGGAGTGGGGCTACCATAATCTAGAAGCCCTGTCTGGCATGGCAATAGTAGTTACTTACTAGCTCAACATTGAATATCACTAGCCATGGGAGTGGGACTACCATAATCTAGAAGCCCTTGTTCTGAATCTTCCACATAATGACCACACCATATGGATTTTCTCCAATGAAGTGTGTAAATCTGTGGCCTTTTAGATCAGTTATTCCCAGTCAAAGTCTTCAGTGCAGAGTTTGTTTCTTTCACCCTCATTAAAATATGCAGGGACTGCCAAATCTTTTGCTTTTAATTTTTTCTTGAAAGAAAACGTATGTTTCAGCTCAAGTGGCATAATGCCACAATATATTGATTAATATTTGTTTAGAAACAACATATCCCCAAGAACCAAATTATTTAATTTACTAGTAGAAAAAAAAAATCAGTAGAAAATCTGTTGAGATTTTAAATTTATTGTAGGTGAAATATTCAATTCCTGCATTAAATATTCATTCATTCATTTGTCCGTCCATCTGTCCATCCATCCATCCATCCATCCATGCATCCATGCATTCATTCATTCATTCATTCATCCATGCATTCATTCATCCATGCATTCATTCCTTCATTCATTCACATTCAATTCCATGGAATTTTTGCTTTATTTTGAATCTTAGGGGCGAAATGTAGCCCAGTTGTAAGGCACTTGCTCGATGTACGGTCGGTGTGGAGTCGATCCCCATCAGTGGGCCTATTGGGCTATTTCTTGTTCCAGCCAGTGCCACACGACTGGTATCTCAAAGCCTGTTGTATGTACTACCCTGACCTGTGGGATGGTGCATATAAAAGATCCCTTGAGCCCAAGAAATGACAACATCGGGTTCCTCTCTCAATATCTGTGTGGTTCTTAACCATATGTCTGATGCCATATAACCGTAAATAAAATGTGTTGAGTGTGTCGTTAAAGGCATACTGTCAGGATTAAAGGACCATATTTCTCTAAAAATGGATAATAAATAAAAATTACATTAATTGTTGGAAACCAAATCTAGCTATTGCATCAACTTAACTGAACCATGATGGAGTTAAATCCATGTCAACCTTCTCGGCAATTTTAGTTTTTGAATTATGGACCATTGCCATAATTCAATTATTTTTACAAAATATACTCTTCAAAAGAAGAAACGCAAAACCACATTGTCGTAACATTTGGAGAATTGATTTAATTATTGAATGGTGAGTACGATAATTACCAAATGTTGCAGGATTGTTCACAATTCACTCTAGTCCATTGTGAGTAAGTGATAGGACACACCACCAAGGTCAAAGTCATCTGGAGTCAATACCGGGTGTGGCCTCCGTGTGTGTTGACAACTGCCTGGCACCGCCTGCCCATTGAAGCAACCAGAGTACGGATGACGTCCCGGGGGATGGTGGCCCACTCGGCCTGCAAGGCTGCTGCCAGCTCGGGCAGGGTCTGGGGCTGTGGTTGTCGCTGTCGGAGGCGTCGGTCCAACTCGTCCCATAGATGCTCAATTGGGTTCAAATCCGGTGATATCGATGGCCAAGGAAGGACATTAATGTTGTTGTTCTGTAGGAAAGCCGTTGTGAGACGTGCTGTGTGAGGCCTGGCGTTGTCATGTTGGAACACTGCGTTGGCGTTGGCCATAACTGGAACGATGTGTGGCCGGAGGATCTGGTCAATGTAGCCCTGTGCATTCAGGTTGCCCTGCACGTGGACCAGGTCAGTTCTGCCAGTGTGTGAGATGGCTGCCCACACCATGACACTACCCCCGCCGAATCTGTCCACTTCCTGCACGCAGTTTGCCGCATAACGTTCACCACGACGCCTATACACGCGACATCTTCCATCATGACGTCGGGGCAGAAATCGGGACTCGTCACTGAACCACACCTGTCTCCATCGCAGTTGAGGCCATTGTCGATGAATCTGGCACCACTGCAGTCGGAGTCGACGGTGTTGTGGTGTTAAGATGACACCTCGAACTGGACGTCTGGCACGAATTCCTACCTCACGTAGGCGGTTCCGTACGGTCTGGTCGGATATCCTGCGCAAACCTGGTATTGCTGCGGCTGTGGAGGTGGCAGTAGTCAATCGTTCCCGAAGGTGGCGTACCCGGATGTAGCGGTCCTGCCCGGGGGTAGTGACCCGTGGTCAACAGGATCTAGGGAGGTCACGTGTTGATCCATGTTGTTGGTAACGGTCCCACAGTCTGGAGATGGTGCTTGGGGACACATGGAATGCCCTGGCAACGGCCGTTCTGGATTCGCCTGCGTCTAGTCGGCCGATGGCATTGTTTCTCTGCGGTTCACTGAGACGTGGCATGTCCTGGATTGTCAACTGTCGGCCAGATACAGAGGCCAGACAAGCGAACACCCTGCACTTTTATACTGTCGGTGTTCATGTTGCACGTGCAGACAACGCACGTGCAGTGGTGACATGGTTTGCACGTGGCTGCGTTTTTGCGAATATTCACATTTTGGAACTTTATTGTACAGTAGCTGCGTTTTATCGAATGTAACCGTGGGAATGTGTTTGGGACATGCAATGACCTTATATTCACAAAGCATGAACCGGTAGGAAACATAAAATCAGAGTTATAACCCATTTGTACCCTTTTGCGTTTCTTTTTTTGAAGAGTATATCATTAATAAATGGAGTATGGTGGTTATGAAGATGGTTGAACAAAGTACACTTAGGGACAAATCAAATTATTTTTGTTCAGGTAATACTTTGTTAGACAATTCAATAAGTCAGTGGTCTGTGACAGTATGCCTTTAAATAAAACACTTCTTTCTGTTTTTATTTTGAATCTTGTTTATTTGTAGTCCACAGTGCCTGTAGCCGTGGTAATCATGTCTGCAGTCAACTGTGTCTGCCGAAGCCACACCCATCAGTTCATGGTCAGCCGAACAGGACGTGCAAGTGTGCCGACAATGTGCCGTCCCGTATTCTACAGCAGTCAGGTGATGAACAGTGTCTGTGTAAGTCGAGCCAGGAAACCATGGACGAAAATGGCAACTGTGTACTGACCAATGGTACGTATATCAGTTTTATTATCCATATGGTTCAACATAACCAAGTTAATAATAATCATACAAATAACACGTGTAATAACAAGTGTAATGACATAATTTGGGGAATCGACATCATACCATGACATTACTTCTCCAGTCCTAGCTCAGACTGTGCATTTGAAATATGACGTCATTTCGTCGTCTCCTTCTAGTTGTGGCTGAAACATTTTGAGTTGGGTCCTGTTATTCATAACGACACCAACAATAATATGGATAAGAAAAAATTTATTACACTCACGCTCTCACTCGGGCAATACCAAAATCCTGTCATTCGTTTCGTAAAATCAGTGTGGATAATAACCTCTGTTTATTACATACCTATTCAGTCTTACTCTAGTGATAAAGACATTTTCAAACTGTGTGATAAAAATATCTTGTATCACACATGTGCAATCTGGAATATCTTATTTTAGAAGTGTTACAGGATAAATAGAATTTGCTACTCGTGTTTTTTAATTTGTAAAATAATAACCTCGTCTAGTTAATCGGTATTTGTTGAGGCAGAGCCTCAACAAATATCGATGTACATAGACTCGGCTGATATTTTCCATATTAACCTTTAGACTACTGGATTAATTTTTAACAAAAACCACGTTGAGTGGGTACAAGTTTATAAGTTTTACTCACATATATTCACTTCAATGTTTTATAAATACATGAAATAAAGTTCATATATGAATTATTTTCGTGTCTTTTTTATTTATTTTTTATTATTTTAGATCGGCTAATGGTGTCCAGTATTTATGTCCATTATTCCCTGTTACAGTGGTTTTCTGACCAGAATTTTTTTTTAAACCCGAACTACGATTCATATTGCAATATTTGGTAATTTTCGTTGTTGGTAAAACGATCAAATTTATTATCAAATTAGCTGTCACAATCAGCTATCGATCCCTGAAAATGACCGCGACGTGCCGCCATTGTTGTCATGCGAAAATACTTGCCGAAAACCACTTTTTGAACTCAAAATTTCAAGGTATTTTTAATTGAAAAAATCAAAACAAAATCCACCATTTTGAAAAAAAATCTTTTTTCTTTAATTATATTTCCGTTTCCGGTGAGTGTCGTGTGCAAAACGGCGGGAAATATGAATTGGGGAATGCACTGTATACAGTGTACAGTATATCAACTGACGTGACTCAGAAGGTTAAAAAATACTCGTGACGAATCCTCTATATATCAGTACTGTTCACTTATGTACAATATTTAGCATATTGAATGATTGGAAAGTAGTGATACCAGGGCCTCAACCCTGGCACTGCTAAATTGTTTTCTTGGGGTCAATAAACTTTATTTTAATTTTTTTTTATAAAAAAAGATAATAAATGTTTAAACTCGATGTACATGACTTGTTGTGTTTTCAGGTACTACATGTGCTCCAGGTCAGTTTCTGTGCAGTAACCATTCCCACGGTAACCACTCGCGTTGCATCCCGTCCACGTGGAAGTGTGACCATGACAACGACTGCATCGACGGGAGCGACGAGGTCGACTGTCGTAAGTAGGATGCATGTCGCAGGGCTCGAACTAAGTGACGGTTAGCGATGTCCAGTTGACCTTTCATTCGACCAGTCAAAACCTTACTTGCAAAATCATGCCAGTGATTTGAAAAGAATTTGAAAACATTCGGGATTATGCCGAGGGTATACGAAATTATTCGAATTACGAAGTCTGCCGGAAACTAATGTCAGTATAAAATGTTATATAAAATTTGTTTCAAGACGAAAAAAAAAAAACGTGATGGTATAGCCATAAAATCTGTTTATACTAGTATACAATCCAGAGTTTATTAATGCACTTTTCCCCCTGTTTTTTCAATGTTGAAATAGACCAACAAGTTCGCCTATTGCATAAATAGTCTAGTCCGATATTTTTAGAATTTGTATGCTCCCGAATAACGCTATAAAAGGCAAAGTGTAATTGGTCGATATTTAAATTGTTATTAATCTGGACATGGGAGTCCATGCAATGCTGTTAGATCTACTGGTAGACCAATAGAGCTAATTTTAATCAGATTGGATTTCTTTTCAACTTCACCTATCCTCGAAATAAATGCCTCCCCGCTTCCAGTTCTCCGTGCAGTTCACTCAGGAAAAAGAAGGAAAAGTTAAAAGTTTGTTTTGTTTAACGACACCACTAGAGCACATTGATTTGTTATTCATCGGCTATTGGATGTCAAACATTTGGTAATTTTTACATATAGTCTTAACCTTTAGACTACTGGATTAATTTTTAACAAAAACCACGTTGAGTGGGTACAAGTTTATAATTTTTACTCACATATATTCACTTAAATGTTTCATAAATACATGAAATAAAGTTCATATATGAATCGGTAAGTATTATTTTCGTGTCTTTTTTTTGTAATTTTTATTATTTTAGATCGGCTAATGGTGATTAAAATTAGGCAAAAAATCGAAAAAGTTGCGTTTACTTACGGGCATTTGTGGCCAGCTGTCCAGTATTTATGTCCATTATTCCCGATAACAGTGGTTTTCTGACCAGAATTTTTTTTAAAACCCGAACTACGATTCATATTGCAATATTTGGTAATTTTCGTTGTTGGTAAAACGATCAAATTTATTATCAAATTAGCTGTTACAATCAGCTATCGATCCCTGAAAATTACCGCGACGTGCCGCCATTGTTGTCAAGCGAAAATACTTGCCGAAAACCACTTTTTGAACTCAAACTTTCAAGGTATTTTCAATTGAAAAAATCAAAACAAAAACCACCATTTTGAAAAAAAATCTTTTTTCTTTAATTATATTTCCGTTTCCGGTGAGTGTCGTGTGCAAAACGGCGGGAAATATGAATTGGGGAATGCACTGTATACAGTGTACAGTATATCGACTGACGTGACGTCGGGCGAGATATCTCGCCTGCAGTAGTCAGAAGGTTAAAGAGGAAACCTGCTACATTTGGAAAAAGAAGGAAGTCACAGTCACGTAACTGGAACAGGAAGGGGTGCACAGCAGAAGAATTTTATGCCAACCCATTGGGTGTTGGGATGTTCGAACCAGACTACTATCCTTAGGGGAATATGCGTTTGTTTTGAGGACAGGCAAAGTATCTATAAAAGTGAAAGCTCCTCAAGGTGTCTCCAATTTACTGTGGGTCAGAAGCGCGACTGCCGGCAAATTTGTTCGGCTGGATAACAATTACTGCTGTCGGTAAAACGACAACAAAATGAATACATCTGGTGTACATTATCCGCCAGTATTTAACACTTGTACATTTAAAATAGTCCACATGCAACAAAACAACCTTTTAGTTGTATTTATTTGCTGCAAAAGTGACCGTTTAAAATAAAATCTGGTTCGCAGGCTCAAAATTACCGTCGGTGGGTCGTTTTACCTATGGCAATTTGAAAAAAAAATGCCGTGGATGACAAATTCTTAAGTTCGAGTCCTGATGTGGAGGTAGAAAGTTAAAAAGTTTGTTTTGTTTAGTGACACCATTAGAGCACATCAATTTATTCATCATCGGCGAGAAAACGCCCTACATTTTTCCATTAGTAGCAAGGGATCTTTTATATAAAGTTAAAATTTGTTTTGTATAAAGACGCCACCATCAGTTTAATCGTCATCGGCTATTGGACATCAAATATTTAATTTTTTTGACATACAAATGTATACATGTAGTCATAGCAAGGTAACCCGTAAAATTTTTCCATTAGTAGCGAGGGATCTTTTATATGAAGTTAAAGTTAAAGTTTATTTTGTTTAACAACACCACTAGAGCACATCGATTTATTCGTCATCGGCTATTGGACATCAAATATTTCTTCTTTTTTTTACATATAGTCATAATGAGCAAACCCGCTACATTTTTCCATTAGTAGCAAAGGATCTTTTATATAAAGTTAAAGTTTGTTTTGTTTAATGACACCACTAGAGCACATTGATCTATTAATCATCGCCTATTGGATGTCAAACATTTGGTAATTTTGACATATAGTCATAGAGAGGAAACCTGGTACATTTGTTTACATTAGTAGTAAGGCATCTTTTATATGCACCATCCTACAGACAGGATAGCACATACCATGGTCTTTGGTGTACAAGTACCAATCGTGGTGCACTGGCTAGAATAAGATATAGCCCAATGAGCCCGCCGGCGGACATATAATCTTAAGAGAGGAAACTTACCTTTTTTCTGTTGGTAGCAAGGGATCTTTTATATGCATTATCCCACAGGCAGGACAGCACATACCATGCCATTTCATATAACAGTTGTTGAGTGCTTACAGGATTTATCCAGACGTTCTGTGGGTCGGAACAAAGGCCCCTTCCCAACAGAAAGTGGCACTGAAAATTGCCAATGTCTGTACTAAAGATTCCCAACATATATAATATACAGTGTATTTAATTGTGTCTGTTGTAATAAATTAATTTAACAGTCGTGTACTGATAATGTTCCCAATGCCATCAGACATGGGACCATGGCGAAATATCCTGGATACATCCCTGGTGACGTATCCTGCATAAATCCATGGTGAATGGTGAAATCCCTGGTGAAATTTCCTGCATAAATCCATGGTGAAATATCCTGCATAAATACCAGGCAAAATATCCTGTATAAATCCCTGGCGAAATATCCTGGATAAAACCCTGGTGAAGTATCCTGCATAAATCCATGGTGAAACATCCTACATAAGTACCAGACAAAATATCCTAGATAAATCACTGGCGAAATATCCTGGTGAAATATCCTAAATAAATCCATGGTGAAATATCCTGGATAAATCCCTGGCAAAATATCCTGGATAAATCCCTGGGCCTTACATGTGGTGTTTGGATCAAAGGATCAAATTCCCTTAGTAGACTTATTATTTGGTCTGGGGGTTTTCGCCATCCCAACCAGTGCTGCATGACTGGTATATCAAAAGCAGTAGTATGTGCTGTCCAAATATTTGACATATAATAGCCGATAATTAATTAATCGATGTGCTCCAGTGATGTCGAAGAATGACCTGCAATTTTTGGGTAATATTAGCAGGTGAAATTCTATTAAACCTTATAGATCTAAAAAAAAGAAAGAAAAAAATCGTGTATTTCAAGCCCTGTGTCAATAACTAAAAATCAAAAACAAACTTGTACCTTTTATCTTTTTGTAGTAGCGAGGGGCGAGACATAGATCAGTGATACAGTGCTTGCCTGATGTGTGATTGATCTAGGATCGATTCCTCTCGGTGGGCCCATTGGGCTATTTCTTGTTCCATTCAGTGTTCCACAACTGGTGTAACAAAGGCTGTGGCATGTACTATTCTGTCGGTGGGATGGTGCATATAAAAGATCCCTTGCTGCTAATCGAAAAAGAGTAGCTCATGAAGTGGTGACAGCGGGTTTCCTCTCTCAATATCTGTGTGATCCTTCACCATATGTCCGACGCCATATAACCGTAAATAAAATGTGTTGAGTGCGTCATTAAATAAAACATTTCCTTCCTTCCTTCGTTGTAGCATATTCAACATGTCCACCCAACAACATGGCTTGTAGTGATGGCCGCTGTATTCCTCTGCGCTGGAAGTGTGACACGGACTTTGACTGCCCCGACGGTTCGGACGAACATGACTGTGGTAGGTTCTCATTTCTAGAGCTGGGCGGTATTCAGATTCAAGGTTCGGTATCGGTATTTTTGAGGTGATTTACCCCAGTATCTGTACGGTATTAAGTATGGACACGATACCGATATCGAGTGGTATTTTCCGTATACTCAGCTTTAAATGTATACTCAAGTTGAGACTCACCTGCTAATTTCATCTAAATAAAATTAAATTCCACACACAAGGCCCTCATCTCTCTCTTCTTTTCAGCTAATTTGTGTTTGTCAGATATATTGTTAGTGTAATAATCACTGGTATATTTCCTTTCAGACTACCCAAAGTGTAACAACGACCAGTTCCAGTGTAGTAATCACAGGTGTATTTCCTTTCAGACTACCCAAAGTGTAATAACGACCAGTTCCAGTGTAGTAATCACAGGTGTATTTCCTTTCAGACTACCCAAAGTGTAATAACAACCAGTTCCAGTGTAGTAATCACAGGTGTATTTCCTTTCAGACTACCCAAAGCGTAATAACAACCAGTTCCAGTGTAATAATCACTGGTGTATTTCCTTTCAGACTACCCAAAGTGTAATAACGACCAGTTCCAGTGTAGTAATCACCGGTGTATTTCCTTTCAGACTACCCAAAGTGTAATAACGACCAGTTCCAGTGTAGTAATCACAGGTGTATTTCCTTTCAGACTACCCAAAGTGTAATAACGACCAGTTCCAGTGTAGTAATCACCGGTGTATTTCCTTTCAGACTACCCAAAGTGTAATAACGACTAGTTCCAGTGTAGTAATCACCGGTGTATTTCCTTTCAGACTACCCAAAGTGTAATAACGACCAGTTCCAGTGTAATAATCACCTGTGTATTTCCTTTTAGACTACCCAAAGTGTAATAATGACCAGTTCCAATGTAGCAATCACTGGTGTATTTCCTTTCAGGCTACCCAAAGTGTAATAATTACCAGTGTGTAATAATCACCGGTGTATTTCTTTTGAGACAACCCAAAGTGTAATAACGACCAGTTCCAGTGTAATAATCACCTGTGTATTTCCTTTTAGACTACCCAAAGTGTAATAATGACCAGTTCCAGTGTAGCAATCACTGGTGTATTTCCTTTCAGGCTACCCAAAGTGTAATAACGACCAGTGTGTAATAATAACCAGTGTATTTCCTTTCAGACTACCCAAAGTGTAATAACGACCAGTGTGTAATAATCACCGGTGTATTTCTTTTGAGACTACCCAAAGTGTAATAACAACCAGTGTGTAATAATCACCGGTGTATTTCCTTTCAGACTACCCAAAGTGTAGTAACGACCAGTTCCAGTGTAGTAATCAGCGGTGTATTTCCTTTCAGACTACCCAAAGTGTAATGATGACCAGTTCCAGTGTAATAATCACCGGTGTATTTCCTTTCAGACTACCCATAGTGTAATAATGACCAGTGTGTAATAATCACCGGTGTATTACCTTTCATACTACCCAAAGTGAAATAAAGACCAGTTCCAGTGTAGTAATCACCAGTGTATTTCCTTTCAGACTACTCAAAGTGTAATAACGACCAGTTCCAATGTAGTAATCACCAGTGTATTTCCTTTCAGACTACCCAAAGTGTAATAACGACCAGTTCCAGTGTAATAATCACCTGTGTATTTCCTTTCAGACTAACCAAAGTGTAATAACAACCAGTTCCAGTGTAATAATCACTGGTGTATTTCCTTTTAGACTACCCAAAGTGTAATAATGACCAGTTCCAGTGTAATAATCACCTGTGTATTTCCTTTCAGACTACCCAAAGTGTAATAACGACTAGTTCCAGTGTAGTAATCACCGGTGTATTTCCTTTCAGACTACCCAAAGTGTAATAACGACCAGTTCCAGTGTAATAATCACCTGTGTATTTCCTTTTAGACTACCCAAAGTGTAATAATGACCAGTTCCAATGTAGCAATCACTGGTGTATTTCCTTTCAGGCTACCCAAAGTGTAATAATGACCAGTGTGTAATAATCACCGGTGTATTTCTTTTGAGACTACCCAAAGTGTAATAACAACCAGTGTGTAATAATCACCGGTGTATTTCCTTTCAGACTACCCAAAGTGTAGTAACGACCAGTTCCTGTGTAGTAATCAGCGGTGTATTTCCTTTCAGACTACCCAAAGTGTAATAATGACCAGTTCCAGTGTAATAATCACCGGTGTATTTCCTTTCAGACTACCCATAGTGTAATAATGACCAGTGTGTAATAATCACCGGTGTATTTCCTTTCAGACTACCCAAAGTGTAATAATGACCAGTTCCAGTGTAATAATCACCGGTGTATTTCCTTTCAGACTACCCATAGTGTAATAATGACCAGTGTGTAATAATCACCGGTGTATTTCCTTTCATACTACCCAAAGTGAAATAAAGACCAGTTCCAGTGTAGTAATCACCGGTGTATTTCCTTTCAGACTACTCAAAGTGTAATAACGACCAGTTCCAATGTAGTAATCACCAGTGTATTTCCTTTCAGACTAACCAAAGTGTAATAACGACCAGTTCCAGTGTAATAATCACTGGCGTATTTCCTTTCAGACTACCCAAAGTGTAATAATAACCAGTGTGTAATAATCACCGGTGTATTTCCTTTCAGACTACCCAAAGTGTAATAACGATCAGTGTGTAATAATATCCGGTGTATTTCCTTTCAGACTACCCAAAGTGTAATAACGATCAGTGTGTAATAATATCCGGTGTATTTCCTTTCAGACTACCCAAAGTGTAATAACGACCAGTGTGTAATAATCACTGGTGTATTTCCTTTCAGACTACCCAAAGTGTAATAACGATCAGTGTATAAATATCCGGTGTATTTCCTTTCAGACTACCTAAAGTGTAATAACGACCAGTGTGTAATAATCACTGGTGTATTTCCTTTCAGACTACCCAAAGTGTAATAACGATCAGTGTATAAATATCCGGTGTATTTCCTTTCAGACTACCCAAAGTGTAATAACGACCAGTGTGTAATAATATCCGGTGTATTTCCTTTCAGACTACCTAAAGTGTAATAACGACCAGTGTGTAATAATCACTGGTGTATTTCCTTTCAGACTACCCAAAGTGTAATAACGATCAGTGTATAATAATCACCTGTGTATTTCCTTTCAGACTACCCAAAGTGTAATAACAACCAGTGTGTAATAATCACCGGTGTATTTCCTTTCAGACTACCCAAAGTGTAATAACGACCAGTTCCAGTGTAGTAATCACTGGTGTATTTCCTTTCAGACTACCCAACGTGTAATAACGACCAGTTCCAGTGTCACAATCACCGGTGTATTTCAAAGATGTGGGTGTGCGACTTCGAAAACGACTGTCACGATGGGTCTGACGAACTCAACTGTACTCACTGTGAGTACTCACACATTTTGAAGCACAGTACAGTGTGCAGACCACCTGGCTCCTAGATGGAAAAGTTAACGTAGAGGACTGTGTACCAGATCATTCACTAATATAGCTGGGTTTAAATACATAACTGAAACATGCAGTTAATATATACCTGTGTATATATATATATATATATATATATATATATATATATATATATATATATATATATATATATATATATATATATATATATATATGCCCCCCCCCATATAAAATCCTGGCTAGTTTTTACATTGTTATTTTAAAAAGACATGTTATGTTCAGGTTTATTTTAAAAGAACACATTCCTTTCTTTATTATTTTAAAAGTGCAATGTCCTTTCTTTTTTTTTTAAACTGCACATTCCTTTTTTAATTAGAAAATGTGGATTCCTTTTCATTTGAAATATGCACTTCTTTAATGCACATTCTTATCTTATTTTAAACACTGATTTACCGTATTTGACCGGAAATAAGCCCAGGGGGCCAAGGCAACTCATTGTGAGCTTAGCATGGGGTGGGCTTATTCCCAGACAAGGGGCCAGTTTTGTTGAAAAAAATATTAATAATGATAATTAAAATAAATAATAATAATAGTAATTAAATTAACTAATAATAATTAAATTAACTAGGAAGAAAACAAAAAACGTTCAGTAGCACATCTATTGATTAGTGTTATTGTTATTAATAAATAATAATTGTTTATTAATTAAATTGTTTTTTTACTAGTATCTAATTATCAGAAACACACCTTCTATGTTAAAATTACTTAAGTGCTGTTTATTTACATCCGAAATTTAATGCCGAGAAGACTTAAAACAACAGCAATTAACAACAAACTCAATAGCGTATACACACGTTTCTGATACAGGCAGCCAGCTAACACTAAAAAGAATTGTCAATCAAGGTCAATCAATCAGAATAAGGTATTTGCCTAATTAGCATTAACTGCTGACCCAGTGTGGTGGTAAAAATAGACGTTGGTTTTAGTTCAGACTTGGGCTTGTGTACTTCAAAGAAATACTGCAGGCATGAAATTGAAAACAATGTTAGACACTGTTACTGTTAGACTGCTAAGTCTCACTGGTGGTAAAATATTGTGTTACATTTGTGTTTAATTATTTGCAGGAGGTATGACCTTTTAAATGAACTTTGAACAAACGTACAATTTCGTCTTATTTATAAGGTGACAAAGTTGGGGGGTGGGCTTATTTACGAATGAGGGCCTAATTTCTTAAATGCTATCAAAACGGAGGGGGGCTTATTCAAAGACGTGGGCTAATTTCCGGTCAAATACGGTACTCAGTTTTAAAAAAACACATTCCTTTCTTTTCTATTTTAAACACACATTCTTTTCTATTTTATTTTAAAAGCACACCTTCCTTTCTTTTTTATTTTAAAAACACATTCCTTTCTTTTTAATTTAAAGATATTCTTTTTTCTTTTAAAAACATTTTTTTTTTTTAAACACCTTCCTTTCTTTTTTATTTTAAAACCCTGTTCCTTTCTTTTTTTATTTTAAAAATACCT
Organism: Gigantopelta aegis; assembly: GCF_016097555.1. Classification (NCBI taxonomy): domain Eukaryota; kingdom Metazoa; phylum Mollusca; class Gastropoda; order Neomphalida; family Peltospiridae; genus Gigantopelta; species Gigantopelta aegis. Next base: position 11,117,843 of record NC_054710.1, on the reverse strand, counting down.
TCCTTTCTATTTTTATATTCGTTTCTTTTTATTTTAAAAACACCTTCCTTTCTATTTTTATATTCGTTTCTTTTTATTTTAAAAACCTTTCTAATTATTTTATATACACACATTCCTTTCTTTTTATTTTAAATGCACATATGCTTTCTTTTTTATTTTAAAAACACACCTTCCTTTCTTTTTAATTAAAAAAATACATTATTGTCTATTTTATTTTTAAAACACACCTTCCTTTCTTTTTAATTTAAAAAATACATTATTTTCTATTTTATTTTTAAAACACACCTTCCTTTCTTTTTAATTTAAAAATACAGTATTTTCTATTTTATTTTTAAAACACACCTTCCTTTCTTTTTAATTTAAAAAATATAGTATTTTCTATTTTATGTTTAAAACACACCTTCCTTTCTTTTTAATTTAAAAATACAGTATTTTATTTTTTATTTTTAAAACACACCTTCCTTTCTTTTGTATGTAAACACATTCCTTTCTTTTTTATTTTATAAACGCCTTCTTTTATTTTTTATTTTAAAGCACACCTTCCTTTCTTTGTTTCAGCATCGTGTAGATCGTGGGAGCACCGATGCGGGAGTGGCGACTGTATCGGCACGGCTGAGCTGTGTAACGGACAGAACGACTGCGAGGATGGGTCGGACGAGGTCAACTGCACGCAATCCGTCTCGTGTTCGCCGTGGAGATTCCGATGTCACAACAGCTCCATGTGCATTCAGCGCACGTGGCTGTGCGACGGAGAATTTGACTGCGATGACCACAGCGACGAAATTGACTGTCGTAAGTCCTCTAACAGCTGCTGACAGCACAAAAATTAGCACAGTGAAACATCGCAAGACCGGACCCTCAGTAAACCGGAATTCCCTCAAAACCGGATGCTTTACAGAGTCCCTTTTTAAAAACCATGACAGAACTTAACCTCTCAAAACTGGATCCCTCTTAATAGCAGTCATTTTGTCTTGGTCCCCTAGGGTGTCTGGTTTAGATGGGTTTCACTTTAGTTTGTTTGTTTTTTGTTTAACGACACCACTAGAGCACATTGATTTATTAATCATCTTCTATTGGATGTTAAACATATGGTCATTTTGACACAATCATAGAGAGGAACCCACTAAATTCTTCCATTAATAGTAAGGGATCTTTTATATGCACCATCCCACAGATAGGATAGCACATACCACGGCTTTGATATACCAGTTGTTGAAAGACTAATAGCTTCTGGCACTCGTTCTTTTATAGAGGGTGCGGGACTTAGTCCAGTGGTAAAGCGCTCGCTTGATGCACGATTGGTTTGGGATCAATCCCCGTCTATTTCATTTGGAATATTTCTCATCACAGCCAGTGCACCATGACTGGTATACCAAAGGCCGTGGTATGTGCTATCCTGTCTGTGGGATGGTGCATATAAAAGATCTCTTGTTGCTAATCGAAAAGAGTATTTCATGAAGTGGCGACAGCGGGTTTCCTCTCTCAATATCTGTGTGCTTCTTAACCATATGTCTGACGCCATATAACCGTAAATAAAATGTGTTGAGTGTGTCGTTAAATAAAACATTTTTCTTTCTTTCTTTCATTTTCAGAGGTTTATTGAAGGAACGTCATCCAATCGGAATATAGTAAATTATATAACAGCTGAAAGTTTGTTAATAGATAATATTCTCCAAATGTTTGTTAATAGATAATATTCTCTAAATGTTAGTTAATAGATAATATTCTCTAAATGTTTGTTAATTAATAGATAATTTTCTCTAAATATTTGTTAATTAATATATAATATTCTCTAAATGTTTGTTAATAGATAATATTATCTAAATGTCTGTTAATAGATAATCTCTAAATGTTTGTTAATAGATAATATTATCTAAATGTCTGTTAATAGATAATCTCTAAATGTTTGTTAATTAATAGATAATATTCTCTAAATGTTTGTTAATTAATAGATAATATTCTCTAAATGTTTGTTAATAGATAATATTCTCTAAATGTTTGTTAATTAATAGATAATATTCCCTAAATGTTTGTTAATAGATAACATTCTCTAAATGTTTGTTAATTAATGGTTAATATTCTTTAAATGTTTGTTAATTAATAAATAATATTCTCTAAATGTTTGTTAATAGATAATATTCTCTAAATGTTTGTTAAAAGATAATATTCTCTAAATGTTTGTTAATAGATAATATTCTCTAAATGTTTTTTAATAGATAATATTCTCTAAATGTTTGATAATTAATAGATAATATTCTCTAAATGTTTGTTAATAGATAATATTCTCTAAATGTTTGTTAATAGATAATATTCTCTAAATGTTTCTTAATAGATAATATTCTCTAAATGTTCGTTAATAGATAATATTCTCTAAATGTTCGTTAATAGATACTGTTCTCTAAATTTTCGTTAATAGATAATATTCTCTAAATGTTTGTTAATAGATAATATCTCTAAATGTTTGTTAATAGATAATATTCTCTAAATGTTAACAGATACTATTCTCTAAATGTTTGTTAAAAGATAATATTCTCTAAATGTTTGTTAATAGATAATTTTTAATAGATAATATTCTCTAAATGTTTGTTAATAGATAATATTCTCTAAATGTTTGTTAATTAATAGATAGTATTCTCTAAATGTTTGTTAATAGATAATATTCTCTAAATGTTTGTTAATAGATAATATTCTCTAAACGTTTGTGAATAGATAATATTCTCTAAATGTTTGTTAATAGATAATATTCTCTAAATGTTTGTGAATAGATACTAATGCGACGATTATATCAACAACCACCAGTTTTCCTGGGTCGTGTTCGAGTTCACAGTTCACCTGCAACAACGGCTTCTGTGTGTGGTGGTCATCCCGATGTGACGGCTACAACGACTGTGGAGACAATTCTGATGAAACTTACTGTGGTGAGTGAACATTTACATCGTTCACATGGATGAATGTAACTGGTAAATTAACGTCACTGTGATAAATGAAGGTAACTGGTAAATTAACGTCACTGTGATAAATGAAGGTAACTGGTAAATGAACGTGATTTGTAAGTGGACATTCAGACAGTTAATCAATGAACATAACTGGTAAATGAACATGACTGGTAAGTAAACGTTCACATTGTTCATGGATGAATGTAACTGGTAAAGTAATGTAACGGTGGCAAGTGAACATTCAGACAGTTAATCAGTGAACATAACTGGTAAATGGACATGACTGGTAAGCAAATGTTGACATTGTTCATGGATGAATGTAACTGGTAAATTAATGTAACTGGTAAGTGAACATTCATACAGTTAATCGATGAACATAACTGGTAAATGAACATGACTGTGTAAGTGAATGTTCACATTATTCATGGATGAACGTAACTGGTAAATGAACGTGATTGTTTTAAGTGAACGTTCACATTATTCATCATGGATGAACGTAACTGGTAAATGAACGTCACTGTGTAAGTGAATATTCACATTCATGGATGAACGTAACTGGTAAATGAACGTGGCTGTTTTAAGTGAACGTTCACATTATTCATCATGGATGAACGTAACTGGTAAATGAACGTCACTGTGTAACTGAATGTTCACATTATTCATGGATGAACGTAACTGGTAAATGAACGTCACTGTTTTAAGTGAACGTTCACATTATTCATGGATGAATGTAACTGGTAAATGAACGTCACTGCGTAAATGAATGTTCACATTATTCATGGATGAACATAACTGGTAAATGAATGTGACTGTTTTAAGTGAACATTCACATTATTCATGGATGAACGTAACTGGTAAATGAATGTGACTGTTTTAAGTGAACGTTCACATTATTCATGGATGAACGTAATATGTTGTGTGTTTCAGGATATACATTCACATGACTTAGAGGAATGTTTTTGGCTCCAGCTCCAACTACGGCCTCCATCATGAGTCCAAAATACTTACTGATAATGAGACTAAGGAATAAAGTAAAACACCATTGTGCATCTTAATTCCCATCCCTGACCGGCCTCGGTGGCGTAGTGGTTAGGCCATCGGTCTACAGGCTGGTAGGTACTGGGTTCGGATCCCAGTCGAGGTATGGGATTTTTAATCCAGATACCGACTCCAAACCCTGAGTGAGTGCTACGCAAGGCTCAATGGGTAGGTGTAAACCACTTGCACTGACCAGTGATCCATAACTGGTTCAACAAAGGCCATGGTTTGTGCTGTCCTGCCTGTGGGAAGCGCAAATAAAAGATCCCTTGCTGCTAATCGGAAAGAGTAGCCCATGTAGTGGCGACAGCGGGTTTCCTCTCAAAATCTGTGTGGTCCTTAACCATATGTCTGATGCCATGTAACCGTAAATAAAATGTGTTGAGTGCGTCGTTAAATAAAACATTTCTTTCTTTATTTCTTAATTCCCATCCTGTCGTGTGAATGGACTCGAATCTTGCTAGACTCGGCCCGTGCCCGAGTACTCGTGGATACAGCAGGACAGCACAAACCATGGCCTTTGTTGAACCAAGCCTGAGTTACGATATGGAATATTTTGTGTGTGTTTCAGGATATACAACCACATCACCCATGCCGACCACATCGAGGAAGTATCAAACCACCACATCGTGCCCGTATCAGATGTTTCAATGCAGTAACGGCCAGTGTATTTCCGAGTATCGCCGGTGTGACAGCTCGGCAGACTGTTCTGATAACTCTGATGAACAGAACTGCGGTAAGCTGTCTGCTCTTCTTTCATATACATTGCAGCCATGTTTGTCCATTTGTGTATTCATCCATCCATCCATCCATCTGTCCATCCATCCATCCAGCCATCCATCAGTCTGTCCATCCATCTGGCATCCATCCATCTGTGCATCCATCCACTTATCCATCCATCCATCCATCCATCCATCTGTCCATCCATCCATCCATCCTGTGTCCATCCATCCATTTATCCATACATCTCTTCATCCATCTTTCTGTTTGTCCATCCATCCATTCATCCATCCATCCGTCCGTTCATCCATTTGCCTATCTATACATCCATCTATCCGTCCATCGATCTGTCCATCCATCCATCCATTCATCCCTTTAGGCTATTTCTCATTCCAGCCAGTGCACTGCGACTGGTATGTGCTATCCTGTCTCTGGGATGGTGTATATAAAAAGATCCCTTACTACTAATGGAAAAAAATTACCAAATGTTTGACATGCAATAGTTGATGATTAATAAATCAATGTGCTCTAGTGGTGTCATTAAACAAAATAAAACTTTAAACCATCCATCTTTCATCCATCCATCTATCCATACGTATGTCCGTCCATCCATCCATCCATCCATCCATCCATCCATCCATCCATCCATCCATCCATCCTTCATCCATCCATCCATCCATCCATCCATCCATCCATCCATCCATCCATCCATCCTTCATCCATCCATCCATCCATCCTTCATCCATGCATCCATCCATCCATCCATCCATCCATCCATCCATCCTTCCTTCCTTCCTTCATCCATCCATCCATCCATCCATCCATCCATCCATCCATCCATCCATCCATCCTTCATCCATCCATCCATCCATCCATCCATCCATCCATCCATCCATCCATCCATCCATCCATCCATCCATCCTTCATCCATCCATTCGTCTTGTCTGTCAGTCTCTGCTTCAGTTCATCTGTACACTGATTGTTTTATTATATTTATCATGCAACAACTGTTTCTATTGGCCAATTATGCTGACGGATTAAAGAAAAGCCATAAACATGTGCTAGCAGATTGTCACTTTTGACGCCACTCATGTGACGTCACACGCATAGCTACATTATGACGTCACTCATTTGGCCCCAGCACGTGCTGTAACCTCACGGTGGTGCAGGGGTGTAACATTCTCTTTGAGAATGGCCTATACAGCACGAATCCCCTTGAAATTTTGAGTAAAAGTCAGTATCTGTCTGTGCTGTTTCTGTTTTTGCACAGTTCTTTACACTGTGTTTTTGTTTAAATCTTGAATTTTTGTATTGATGTTGACCATCACTTTATTTGTTTGCATTACCATAGTGTGACACCCAATAGCCGATGTATTTTTCGTGCTGGGGTGTCGTTAAATATTCATTCATTCATTCATTCACTCATTTGACCTCTAGGTCATACAATATGGATGAAATAACAGAAATAACAGCTTTTCCCCTCCATTTGTGTGGTATGCAGGATAAATATACAAAACTTCACATATGTTGTTTTCACTTCCTATCTATTACACAAGTTTAATTTGTGCAAAATATATACCACGAGACCGCGCAGCAGTTGAGTGGTATGTTCTTGCGCAAAATGAATGAGTGCAATCAATCTAATTAAAATTAGCTGCACTATTACATGTGGATCTAACAGCAGCCCGTTGGAGCTCATGTCCAGTTGACATTTCATTTCATTTCGACCAATCAAAACCTTACTTGCAAAATCATGCCAGTGATTTGAAAATCAGATAAAATTTGTTTCAAGACGAAAAAAACAAAAAAACCCATGATGGTATAGCCATAAAATCTGTTTATACTAGTATACAATCCAAAGTTTATTACTGCACTTTTCCCCGTTTTCTCAATGTTGAAATAGACCAACAAGTTCGCCTATTGTATAAATAGTCTCGCCCAATATTTTCAAAATCTTTTTTTCAATCTCCTTTCATGGCTTTACTTAACGTGAATCATACTCTGCGGCAATCTTGTTTATTGTTTCAAATATGACATTACGTAATTTCTAAATCAGACCTGACATTTGTAACAGTAATAAATAAAAAGGGAATTCCCTTTATTCAAGTTCAGGTCCAGATCACGTGTGTGTGCGATACAAGATAAATTTATCACACAGTTTGAAAATGTCTTTTTCGCCATAGTAAGATTGAATAGGTATGTAATAAAGGTAATAGCTACATGTAGTTAATGACGTAGTGTATCGGCTTTATCCTGCACCCACCGTTTCTACTGACAGAATATAATGACAGATAAAGTAAACTCATATCCTGCTACTAGCTTGACGTCACTCATATGTGATGTCACATGCATAGCTACATTACAAAATCGCTCATTTGACCTCTAGGTCATAGTACAATGTGGCTCAAATAACAGAAATGATAGCTTTTCCTGCAGGATAAAGATAATAGCTAGTTAATGATGTCGGATATCTGCTTTATCCTGTTCTGGCAGAATGACAAATTTTCATTCTTACCTTCACGGGATAAAGCCGATATCCGATGTCATTAACTAGTTATTCTCTATTTATCCTGTTCAGGCCAATTGAGAAATTTCCCATTCTTTCCTTCATGGGATAAAGCCGATATCCGACGTCATTACCTAGTTATTTTCTATTTATCCTGTTCAGGCCAATTGAGAAATTTCCCATTCTTACCTTCACGGGATAAAGCCGATATACTACGTCATTACCTACACATGTAGTTATTTTCTATTTATCCTGTTCAGGCCAAATGAGAAATTTCCCATTCTTACCTTCACGGGATAAAGCAGATATCCGATGTCATTAACTAGTTATTTTCTATTTATCCTGTTCAGGCCAATTGAGAAATTTCCCGTTCTTACCTTCACATAGACGTGGGCAAGGATATTCGGCTAAATGTTAAAGTTTGGGAGCTTGTAACTTTTTTGTTGTTTAAGATACATAGCTCACACTTTACAGTATGATAGACCTAGTGACCTTTGAAAACAAGGGTCATTTTAATATATAATATTTTCGCAGTACTTTGGTAGATAAGGCACTTTTTAATAAAAACACAAAAACACTTATTAAAGTTGGAGAAATTATTAATATATCATTCATATACACAAAAAAACATTCAAAATGGATTTAACTTCAATACAGACAAAAATATTGACAGTTCACAGGATAAAGCCGATATCTGATGTCATTAACTAGTTATTCTCTATATTTTCAGGCTCCAGCTGTGGTCCTGACCGGTTTCAGTGCAATGTGGTTACCGGCGGCTACAGCTGTATCTGGCTGTCCTACGTGTGTGATGGGGAACCCGACTGCCCTAACGGCGATGATGAACATTATTGCAACAGTAAGGTTTTTTCTTCTTATAATATAATTTTGAATGACAAATCGGTATTCCGTGAGCAAAATCGTATGTCTGCAGAAGGCAGTCGTGATTGATTCCATGATCCACTATCATATGCTGGGGTGGGATGTAACCCAGTGGTAAAGCGTTTGCTTGATGGTTCTAATAGACCAAATCAATTCTCAATGCCGATAATGTTAATGTTTACTAATAAAACTTAGTGTTTTCCCTAGCTTGTTTTAGCATGGTGCGGCACCATGCCTCAATAGTCTAGTGCCATCTTGCCTTAATCAGCACCATGCTGCCCTGAGATTAAAGAAGCCTTTTTCAGTAATTAATTCTAAAATTGCCTTTATAAAACATCAAAAAAGGTATTATTAATTAATAAAATATGCCTTTTATATCTTTTGCCATTCATTTATTAAAGCAAGCACATAAATTACATTAATGTTTATTTCAATTAATTTTTGTGTATTTTTAATGAAAAACAAGTGCCCTGAAAATGGTGAAAATGCCCCAAAAGTGTTTGGTCTACCATGCCTTGCCTAGTTTCTAGGGAAATCACTAAAACTGATATAAGCAGCGTTTCAACACACCCAGGAAGTACAGCAATAGAAAGTGTGGCACCTCACATCTAATACACCTGCAAGAAAATGGGGGGGGTCACTTATCATTTAAGAGATTTAATTAATGTTTTTAATAGCAACCGTCATTTTTGCTGAAAATTGCAGTTTCATTTTTGGGGGTAAACCCGCATTAGTTTCAACCTCCGGTATATACTGCATAACAACTGTATAACAAATAAAAGTGTATTTATTTATTTATTGTCAATGGATAATAGTATTTGCACAAATAATCAATGTCACATATTACTACCAATCACACCCAAAGCTGCTTTTACTCCATAAATATTTGACGGTGCACATCAAACATTGACACGGAACCCTCTTCTTTGGTACTATGCAACCTGATGCGCGGTCTGTCTGGGATCGATCCCCATCTGTGGGCCCATTGGGCTATTTCTCGCTCCAGCCAGTACACCACAACTGGTATTTCAGATTCCGTGGTATAAGTTAACATTCATGTCATTCTTGGATGAATGTGACTGGTAAATGAATGTCACTAGCTAATGAATGTCACTGGTAAGTGAACGTTCACATTATTCATGGATGAACGTAACTGGTAAATGAACATCACTGTGGTAAGTGAACATTCACATCATTCTTGGATGAACATAACTGGTAAAATAATATCTCTTTGATAAGTGAACGTTCACATCATTCTTGGATGAACGTAACTGGTAAAATAACGTCTCTTTGATAAGTGAATATTCACATCATTCTTGGATGAACGTAACTGGTAAAATAACGTCTCTGGTAAGTGAACGTTCACATCATTCTTGGATGAACATAACTGGTAAAATAACGTCTCTTTGGTAAGTGAACGTTCACATCATTCTTGGATGAACGTACCTGATAAGTGAACGTCACTGTGATAAGTGAACGTTCACATCATTCTTGGACGAACGTAACTGGTGAATGAACTTTAACTATCAGGTGCCTGTCCTTAGGACTAGTATTCCCCTTGGAGATTCGTAACAGGATATTTCATCCCTCCTGCACCGCCTGTAGGAGGACTGCCACTCCTAAGATTACCTTTGTTTTCTTTAAAGGGACATTCCTGAGTTTGCTGCATTGTAAGATGTTTCCGACTAATAAAATATTTCTACGATTAAACTTGCATGATAAATATATTTTCTTGTTTAGAATATCAATATCTGTATATTCAATGTGTTTCTGGTCGTCTAAATATTTATAAGAAGCCCAAACTTGATTTTGTCTTCAAATAATTTCGTACGGTACGAAAAAATATATTTTAGGAAATAAAATGAAATTTAACCCAGTACAAATATTAGAATGATCAAAAACACGTTTAATATACAGCCACTAATATTTTATGCCGAAAAATATAATGTTAAGTATATTAATATGTAATTACAATCGTTAAAAAGTCTCTGTTAGTCGATAACATCTTGAACATTGCAGCAAACTCGGGAATGTCCCTTTAATGACACCACTAGAGCACATTAATTTATTAATCATCGGCTATTGGATGTCGGATATTTGGTAATTTTGACCTATAGTCTTAGAGAGGAAATCTGTTACATTTTTTTCCATTATTTGCAAGGGATCTTTTATATGCACCATTCTAAAGACAGCACATACCACACTGCATTCGAAAAAAATTATTGGGTTCCTGCGATGACTACGTGTCAGAATTACCAAATTTTTTACGTCCAATAGCCGATGATTAATTAATCAATGTGCTCCAGTGGTGTAGTTACACAAAACAAACTTTATAAAGTGGTCACACAAGGGAGTAGATAAAAGTGGCCGCTTAAGACAGGTGACCGCTGATTACAGGTTGCCACATATATAGTCTTTAAAATATTTGTTGTTGTTTCTTGTTTTACTGTCTGTACTGCTAATCAATGGAAGTGTGCTTCACAGTTGATTATAAATCAACGTATGACCGAAAAAATGCAAATGGAATGTATTAAATTAACCGTTCTCAGCAAGTTTGTTTTCTTTTTCTACTTAATTATTTAATTCCTACTTCATGCGGTGTATTGTCATAGTAAGTGAATCTACAAATGTCAAGCGTTGTCTGCCCAGAGGCAATTAGATGCATTCCAGAGTCATACTTTCTTAACTGATACACAGTAGAGATGTCGGGACTGAATGGGTACTAGTCTTCCTTAAGGTTTTAAGATCAGTTATTTGCTGCACCTTATCGCTGTTGTTAAAATTATATCCCTTTTGTATAATAGTAAACATTTAATGTGGCCACTTAATACAGGTATTTTAGCCATTTGAGATCCAATTTAGGTGGCCACTGGTCGCGTTAGACAGGTGACCGATTATTACAGGTGCATTTACATTATAAATCGTTTGGGAGGGAAAAAAGTGGCCGCTTAAGACAGGTGACCGCTAGGACAGGTTTGACTGTATGTATCAAGAGTTCTGCTGTGTGTAACTTTTATGTTGTGTGTGTTTCAGCAACGGTAGTAACCTGCAGTCCTCAAGAGTTCCGCTGTGTGTACAGTGGCGGCTGCATCCCGAAGTATCATTACTGTAATGGCTTCCCTGACTGTGACGACAGCTCTGATGAATGGGACTGCAGTGTCAACACCACAACAGGTAGGTTACAGTAGGATCTAAGTCAACACCACAATAGGTGGGTTATAGTAGGACGTAAGTCTACACCACAACAGGTAGGTTACATTAAGACTGAATTTAACACCACATAAGTTAGGTTACAGTAGGACCTAAGTCAACACTACAACAGGTAGGTTACAGCAGGACCTACATGTAAGTCAACACCACAACAGGTGTGTTACAGCAGGACCTAAGTCAACACCACAACAGGTGGGTTATAGTAGGACGTAAGTCTACACCACAACAAATAGGGTTACAGGACCTAAGTCAACACCACAACAGGTAGGTTACAGCAGGACCTACATGTAAGTCAACACCACAACAGGTGTGTTACAGCAGGACCTAAGTCAACACCACAACATGTGGGTTATAGTAGGACGTAAGTCTACACCACAACAGGTAGGTTACATTAAGACTGAAGTCAACACCACAACAGGCAGGTTACAGTAAGACCTTTTCTATAGACATTACCTGTCCTCAAACAAGTGCACCTCCCCCCCACGCAAGTGGTCTGGTCCGAACATCCCAACAGCCAATGGGATGGCCTAAATTCTTCTACTGCATACTGCTCTCTAGTTCCGGTCACATGACTGTAACTTCCTTCTTTTTCTCTTCGCTAAAGGGTCTGGACGTCCTTTTGCTTGGCTCTGTTTGGAGTCAACTTTTTTATAAGACCTTTGGTTTTGTATTCGTGTTTGGGTGAAATGTTTTTCACCTTCGTTTTCATTAGCTTTCGTATGTTCTTTTCGCGTATTTCACTTGACTTTCCAAGCGTTTAATTACATGAAATGTTGTTTATATTGCCGGTTGTCGTGTCGGACGCCATTTGCAAAATGGCGTCTGTGTTGACTGGCTTTGTGTTTTGGTGAAATGTTTTTCACCTTAATTTTCGTTAGCTTTCGTTAGCTTTCGTATGTCTTTCGCGTATTTCGCTTGACTTGCCAAGTGTTAATTACATGAAATGTTGTTATATCGACGGTTGTCGTGTCGGACGCCATTTGCAAAATGGCATCTTTATTTACCGGCTTTGTATTTGTGTTATGGTTGGTTTTTCTTTCTTTTCACAGATTGAAAAATTACTATTATCATATCTGATAATGTTCAGGCGACTAGTTCGAGCGTGTTATGCTGCAAGAAGTTAGTGCCGGCGGCGACCCACACGACTTATGTCCAGGTTGTCGTGTTCGTGTGGCCTCACTTCTAGATGCGACCTTTGTGCGGGCTTGTCTGATGTCGAGTTCGCGGCTTACCTGAAGGTGGTGTCAGCGAGGACCAAGAAGGTGGAATCTTCAAGGACCAAGAAGGTGGAATCTTCGCCTTCGATTGCTGACTCCGTGGCGGAAGTGTTACGTTCAATTCTACCGACCATGCTGGAAGAAACAATGGCGTCAATGGCGACCTTACCCAAACCGGCGGGTTCGGGGTCAGGTCCGGTTCCAGTCCCCTCTTCAGGGGGTGCGGCTTCTTCAGCTCCACCGATACCTAAGACTTCGGATGACAGGCCTGCAGCCCTCTAAGAAGCCGGCTCATTTAGATAGACGCTCCACGGATTCCAAGGCTCACCGATCTTTGGCGGGGAAGTCCTCTTCGGCGCATCGGAGCTGGGACCGTAGCCGTTCCACATGACCTGTATGGCTCCCTACGGGTTCCACAGATCGTCAGCGCCAACCTTCATTTGATGTGGCTTCCAAGGCCTCCGAGGGCTAGACGGGACCATCCACGGTCCGGTTAACCGGCGGCTTCCATTACGGTACATCGATTGACCTGTGCTCGAGTTCTACGAGACTTGGTGATGAAGCGCCTGCGGCATCTGTCATTGAAGAGCCCGACTCTACGGACCACATGACTATGAAGGATTGCTTGGCGGCCGTCTACGACATGTTGCCGTCTTTGCCACATCCAACGACGATGTGGTCATCCGTTCCTTGGTATCCACACGGGACCGCCCACGGTCCGGTTCTCCGGTATCTCCATCGGGCCATGACCAGAGCGACTGGCTTGTTCACGGGTGCTACGTGACTTTCTGATGATGTATCGGTTCTTGCAGTGCTGGAAGATCTGGATGCGGCGGACCACCTGTCACTGAGGAATTGTCTGGCTGTCATATCTGATATGCTACCGCCGCTGGCCCATCCACCTGTTTCAGCCAAGAAGGGTCCGGTTTCGATGATCGCCACGGAGGTTCCACCGGCAGATGTCGGCATTCGATCGTTGGCTCCACAGGCCCCAGTCGGTTTACACGGCTACCAGTAACCGGCCCGTGCGGATCGTTGTTCCAGCAAGCAGACGGAGCCCTGTAACGAACTGGAAGATTGCTGCGTCATCGGCTCACCGTTCGGTACCGTCGTCCCGTGATCGATCGAAGTGGTCCCGTGATCGATCGAAGTGGTGCAGCGTCCAGGGTTACACCGGCTCCTGACGGGACTGTCCACGGTCCGTATTTCCGATTGCAGCCAGTACATTGGATGGAAGTGCCTGTGCCAGGTTACTGACTGATTTTCCAGATGATGCGTCGGCACCTTCCGTTATAGAAGATCCGGACGCAGTGACCCACATGGCTGTGACTGATTGTCTCCCGTCTTCAACCTATCCTAACGGTGTGGCGCCGGCTTTGGATGACGCTGTTTCCGGCGGGACCAGACGTCTTCCTAGAACTTACAGATTGGCACGTCCTGTCGATGGCTTCAGTTCAGCGTACATGTACATGGCGACCATAACTCCTCATGTGCAGGATGCCAGAGGATATGCCTTGTTCTAGCCGTCGACTTCGATGTTGGTCTACCTTATATCTTCCGTGACGTCGATGTGCACTACGATTGCACACTATCGTCAACCGACTTGCCTGAAGCGATCCATTCTCGACTTTCAGCACAAGCCGGTAATCTTGGCAGACCTGTGGTCTACATAAGGCTCTTTGCCGTGAAGGGGTTCAACGTTACAAGCGTTCTGGGTTGGTGACGAAGACAGTCTACTGGTCCGGTCACTTGTGTTGAGATCCCGTGCACCGATGTTCGAGGAAGGTTCAGCGACATTCGGCAGATCGTTCTCTATATCCGGTGGCGATGCAAGACAGTCGCTACTTCCGCTGGTTCCGGAAGTTATCCAGTTGCCATTGCGTGGTACGGGGATCATTGCGGCTTATCAACTCACTGACGCTCACTGTTGTTACTGCCAGAGTTCGTGACCGATACTGTCTAGATGGTCTCTGCTGCTGTTTCGCACCGGGTGGTGTGACGACTGGATTTTAGCCGGTTGCTGTTTTGCGTTGCTTCACTTCCAGGTATATCGGGCGTGGAATGCGTAGCGAGTTGCTACGCTGTCTTGGCTCTTGCCTGTATCACGGGGTCGCTGTTTCCGATGTCTTGATTCCTGAATCACTCTATTACTGTTTCATGAAGTATCATTGCAAGAGTAATTTTGACGTCGGCGCAACATTTGACGCTTAGAGGTCGCGGTATCCAGTTTGTTTCTGAATCCATGCATTCAGTACAATAACGCAGATTTGCTGATCCGGTTACCAGTCGCCTTGCAGTCCAGTCCCTGTTGGTGGCTGTGGTTTCCAGATGAAGCCGATCTACACATCAGCCTGTTGGAGATGTTGGCAGTTACGTCATCCTTCATTGGCGAGAGATGCCGTCAGGCGCCTCTCTCATGGTAGCCACAGACAGTACCACCGCAGTGGCTTATATCAACCGTCGGGGCGGAACCCACTCCAGCAGTCAGTTGACTTATCGTCTCTACAAGCTGGTTGACGAGATTCCGTTGCAACTTCGGGCTCGCCATATTCCAGGGGTTTCCAATGTACTAGTCGACACACTGTCTCGGCCGTTGTCTCCACATCCGACGGAATGGATGCTCCATCCCGAAGCGTTTCAATGGGTGTGCGACAGACTTTGCACACCAAACATCGATCCTTTCGCCACACGATTCAACCATCAGCTGAGGGATTACGTGTCTCCGGTGCCGGATCCCGAAGCTCTGGATCTCGACGCATTGGCCATCAGCTGGGAACAGATGGACGCATACGCTTTTCCTCCACCAATCCTCCTTCCAAGGGTGCTTCAGAGGTTTCAGCTGTACCATTGTCGCCTGTTACTCATTGCTCCGATGTGGCCATCCAGGATGTGGTATCCAGATCTAATACGTCTTGCCGATCCACATCCTTTATCGCTGCCAGACTGGGAATATCTGTTGCTGCATCCTACGTCAAGACTATACCATCCACATCCGCAGTTGTTCCAACTGCACGCGTGGACTGTATCTCCAAGAGTGAGGAAGAAAGGTTTTTCTTCAGTCTACGGCGGCCATTTTGAAAGCGCACAGATCATCTACTACTGCGGCTTACAACGTCAGATGGCTTTGTCTTCACCAATGGTGTGTCCGGCAAAAAAACTTAACCCTCAGACGATTCAAATACCTCGTCTTGCTGATTTTTTGCTGTATCTGCGGACCACTTTACGATTGAAGGGGTCTACCATCGCTGGGTACGTTTCGGTCATCGCTACTGTTCGTGATGTCACTACTGGAACGAAGTTATCGGGTATTCCTGAGATCCATAAGATGATCAAAGGGTTTCGCCTTGAAGATCAAGTACACCGGTTTCGGCCACCAAGATGGGACCTGAATCTGGTGTTACGAGCGTTATCGACCGCACCTTATGAGCCGATCGAATCCTCTTCCCGGCAAGACTTGACGCGGAAGACGGTGTTTTTACTCGGTTTTGCCACGGCTGCCCGTGTCTCAGAACTCCATGCTCTTGATGTAGACTTGGTACGTTTTCACCGAGATCGGCGTGCAGTCAACTTGGGGTTACTCATGAACTTTGTTGCAAAGAATCAGTTACCAGACCAAGCGCCTCGTTCGTATGCTGTGCAGGCCCTCTCCTCTATCGTTGGTCCAGCGGACGTTGAGGACTTGGCGTTGTGCCCTGTTAGAGCCCTGCACCAGTACATCGAGAGGACCAGATCTTTTCGACAACATCGCAAAAGACTTTTCCTCTCCTGTAACCAGAGTCGGTTGAGGGATCTTACCAAGAACACGGTGGCCACCTGGATCCGGTCTTCTATCCGGACCGCCTATCAGAAGGAGGGTTTACCTGCTCCGTCTGCTTCTAATCCGCATGAACTCCGTGCCTTGGCTGCCACGATGTCCCTGCACTGCAACACACCCATTCAGCACATTATCACTGGTTGGTTCTGGGCTACGGACTCCATCTTCGCCAACTATTATCTGAGGGATGTCTCCACAGAAGATGTTGAGGGGTTCCATCATCTGGGTCCGGTTGTTGCTGCACAGACTCTGTTGAATACAAGCCGTCCTCGTCGCTGTTGATGTCTGTCGGATTCTGGGCTGCATACCGAGAATGTCCATCGAATCGACAGATGAGGATTGCTTAGACTTTTGTTCTTTTGCACAGTTCACGTACTGGTGCCGGAACTTTTGTCTCGATAACCTTTACCCTGCACTGCATGTGGTTATTGGTTGTCGTTATTGAACTAACAGATCTTTGGTGTACTAGACAGAAAACATTCGGGGGTCTTGTTTTGTTCAATGTTCTGACGGATGCACCTCATTAGGTTGTCGCTTGTTATTGAAAAACTATAACACTTCAATACGTGAGGGTTACCTAACACCTGCATCCCTGGTGGCTACGTCTTCCCACCCTGTCAGAACCAGCATGAGATGTGGCTTCCGCCTCCTGGTCCATGTGTTCTAGGAGCCGTACCTGCCACTGCTGACGGATGCCACCATTCTGGTTGTTGTTACTAACATCACCTGCATTGGTCTGTGTGACGGGCATCCCTAGGAGGAGAGCTTACCAAGGTTGGCCTTATTCTTCCCACTAGTCAGCCTCTTTTTCCGGTTGGGGAGTTATCACAAGCATCTACGGATCTCGGCACCCACCACCATCTGTTGAATGCTGCACTTGTTTGAGGACAGGTAATGTCTATAGAAATGGAGAAAACTTGAGTGTTTTCTCTTTTATAGATACATTACCTGTCCTCAAGATTCATCCCGCCCGGGCCTCCCCGCTTCCTGTTCTCCGTGCAATGCGCTCAGGGAAAAAGAAGGAAGTTACAGTCATGTGACCGGAACTAGAGAGCAGTATGCAGTAGAAGAATTTAGGCCATCCCATTGGCTGTTGGGATGTTCGGACCAGACCACTTGCGTGGGGGGGAGGTGCACTTGTTTGAGGACAGGTAATGTATCTATAAAAGAGAAAACACTCAAGTTTTCTCCAATGTCAACACCACAACAGATAGGTTACAGTAGGTCCTATGTCAACACCACAACAGGTAGGTTACAGTAGGTCCTTAACACCACAACAGGTAGGTTACAGCAGGACCTATGTCAACACCACAACA
Source organism: Gigantopelta aegis (assembly GCF_016097555.1). Taxonomy (NCBI): domain Eukaryota; kingdom Metazoa; phylum Mollusca; class Gastropoda; order Neomphalida; family Peltospiridae; genus Gigantopelta; species Gigantopelta aegis. Next base: position 11,100,204 of record NC_054710.1, on the reverse strand, counting down.
GGTAGGTTACAGTAGGACCTATGTCACAATAGGTGGGTTATAGTAGGACATAAGTCTACACCACAACAGGTAGGTTACATTAAGACTGAAGTCAACACCACAACAGGTAGGTTATAGCAAGACCTAAGTCAACACCACAACAGGTAGCTTATAGTAGGACCTAAGTCAACACCACAACAGGTAGGTTACAGCAAGACCTAAGTCAACACCACAACAGGTAGGTTACAGCAGGACCTACATATAAGTCAACACCACAACAGGTGTGTTACAGCAGGACCTAAGTCAACACCACAACAGGTAGGTTACAGTAGGTACTTAATCAACACCACAACACGTGGGTTACATTAAGACCTACACTGTAAGTCAAACCACAACAGGTGTTAACAACAGGAATAATTTAACACCACAACATGAACCTTATAGTAGGACTGTTAGATTACACCACACATTTTGTCCACATATATAGACGTGAAGTCAACACCACAATGAGATAGATTGCACCATATAGGTCTGATGTCAACACCTATATCGACTAGGCTACAGTAGGACCTAGGTCAAACCACAACAATTTTTACAGTAGGTCCTTAACACCATGGAACACACGCACACACAGTGACCTATGTCAACACCACAACAGGTAGGTTACAGTAGGTCCTTACACACCACAACAGGTAGGTTACAGCAGGACCTATGTCAACACCACAACAGGTAGGTTACAGCAGGACCTATGTCAACATCACAACAGATAGGTTACAGTAGGTCCTTAACACCACAACAGGTAGGTTACAGCAGGACCTATGTCAACACCACAACAGGTAGGTTACAGCAGGACCTATGTCAACACCACAACAGGTAGGTTACAGTAGGTCCTTAACACCACAACAGGTAGGTTACAGCAGGACCTATGTCAACACCACAACAGGTAGGTTACAGTAGGACCTATGTCACAATAGGTGGGTTATAGTAGGACATAAGTCTACACCACAACAGGTAGGTTACATTAAGACTGAAGTCAACACCACAACAGGTAGGTTATAGCAAGACCTAAGTCAACACCACAACAGGTAGCTTATAGTAGGACCTAAGTCAACACCACAACAGGTAGGTTACAGCAGGACCTACATGTACGTCAACACCACAACAGGTGTGTTACAGCAGGACCTAAGTCAACACCACAACAGGTAGGTTACAGCAGGACCTACATATAAGTCAACACCACAACAGGTGTCTTACAGCAGGACCTAAGTCAACACCACAACAGGTAGGTTACAGTAGGTACTTAATCACCACCACAAATTTGGGGTTTTTATTAAGCCGTACTCTCGACAAACCTACATCAGTTACACAACCACGATAATTTACTCTCCTACATGAACCTTTAATTACTGTTAGATTTTCTTCACATTTTGTCCATATATATATCGTGAAAAACCCCATTTCAATGACGGAGATTGCACATATTGGACTGAAAGCATATCACCTATATCGACTTTGCTAAGATATCCTAGGACAAAACACATGCAATTTTTCACCATCTGTCGTTTTGTGTGTGGAACACACACACATCAGATGACACACACATTTACACACACACAACAGAGAGACACACACACGTCAAACACACAGACACACACTTACACACAGTGACACACACATACACTTACAAACAAACAGTGAGAAATTACGATTTTTATTTTCCCCGTTATTAGGAACGTAGTTAGTGTGGATCTTGCTACATCTGGATCATGTTACATACCCTATATATAGCTGGTATTCAAAACTTGTGGCACCATGTTTCAACCGTTTCTCAATAGAAATAGTGCAGCAAATGGACACACAAACCAAAACTGTATAACCTACCATACACACTAAATCTCGATTGAAGTACTAGCGTCATTATTAACAAAATAAATCTTCCAACAATAACATAAAAAAATTCTGTGTCATTTTAAATTTGCTACATAGAGGGAAGTAACTCGCCGTGCACATTAAAAAAAGTATTGCTTGAGTGTGCCCTGTGTACAAAATATATTGTACCATCGAACAATTTCAATCGACATTTTTTTTATTATTCGTTTGTAACTTAATGTATAATTTGGCGCTCATGGGAGATTGTCACTGTTTTTCCACAATAAACTAATGCGACTTGAGATAGGTAAAGTATTATTGTATGTACGAATTGGTTTTGTTTACATTATACTTAAATTTTTTGCTTATCGTATGGAAATCTCATGACGCCAGGATATAATTTGTGTAATAACTGATTCATTTTTTTTTTTTTTTTAGTTTCTCCTCCCATCTCCGACTGCCGTAACGAAGCGCACAGTTTCCGGTGCTCAAACTACGAACAGTGTGTGCCCTGGCTGTTTGTGTGTGACAGTCACAGTGACTGTGACGATGATAGTGACGAGATGCTATACGAATGTTCTAGTGAGTACTAGACTGGTTTTCTTGTGAATACTAGACTGGTTTTGTCATCAGCACTAGACTGGTTTTCTTGTGATTACTAGACTGGTTTTCTTGTGAATACTAGACTGGTTTTCTTGTGAATACTAGACTGGTTTTCTTGTCGGCACTAGACTGGTTTTCTTGTCAGTACTAGACTGGTTTTCTCTCACGAATATTTGACTGGTTTGCTTGTGAGTATTACAGTGATTTTCTCATAATATACTGGGTTTTGGGGGGGGGGGTTGTTGGCACTTGACTGGTTTTCTCATGAATACTAGACTGGTTTTCTCGTGAATACTAGACTGGTTTTCTCGTGAGCACTAGACTGGATTTCTCTCATGAATACTAGACTGGTTTTCTCGTGAGTACTAGACTGGTTTTCTCGTGAGTACTATACTGGTTTTCTCATGAGCACTAGACTGGATTTCTCTCATGAATACTAGACTGGTTTTCTCGTGAGTACTAGACTGGTTTTCTCTGGTGAATACTAGACTGGTTTTCTTGTCAGTAATAGTCTGGTTTCGTCGTGAGCACTGGACTGGTTTTCTGTTGTGAATACTAGACTGGTTTTCAGTAATGCCAGAAAATACTCATTATTACTTTCATTTTAATGTAACAATGACATTAATTATTATTTAATGCTCTCATGTTTTAATAAAAAAATATTTCATTGTTTTGCTTAAATTTTATTATCGGAAGGAGTAGTATTTGAAACCGAAATATTACGATTAGAACCCGAGTGATTAGAAATGCGGGACATTATGAAACATTATGAAATGTACAGATAAATGTTAGTTACATCTATTTTTATCACACTTCTCCACCTTTCTTCTAGGAAGGGAGAAGTTACTTCTCCTAGTTTTTCAATTTTAGATTAAGGTCTAAATGTGTGATATTATATTATTATGACTTTCCGACAACAGAGACGGGACGTAACCCAGTGGTATAGCGTTTGCCTGATGCTCGGTCAATCTAGGATCGATCTCTGACAATGGTCTAATTGTGTTATTTCTCGTTCCAGCTAGTGCATCATAACTGGTATATCAAAGGTTGTGGTATGTGCTATCCTGTCTGTGGGATGATGCATATAAATGCATGACTCCTTGCTACTGATGGAAACATGTACTGGGTTTCCTCTCTAAGACTACATGTACATGTCAGATTTTACAAATGTTTGACATCCAATAGCTGATGATTAATAAATCAGTGTGCACTAGTGGTGTTGTTAAACACATTTTTTTTTTTTAACTATTTCAGAAAAAGTGGATC
>NC_054710.1:10971487-11091487 GCF_016097555.1 Gigantopelta aegis | reverse complement strand
TAAAACTGTGTTTAATGAGCCTGCTTACATGTATGTCAACAAGTCAGTGATGATGTGACATTTCTACATTAAAAGTCAATGATGTGACATTTCTACATTAAAACTGTGTTTAATGAGCCTGCTTACATGTATGTCAACAAGTCAGTGATGTGACATTTCTACATTAAAACTGTGTTTAATGAGCCTGCTTACATGTATGTCAACAAGTCAGTGATGTGACATTTCTACATTAAAACTGTGTTTAATGAGCCTGCTTACATGTATGTCAACAAGTCAATGATGTGACATTTCTACATTAAAACTGTGTTTAATGAGCCTGCTTACATGTATGTCAACAAGTCAGTGATGTGACATTTCTACATTAAAACTGTGTTTAATGAGCCTGCTTACATGTATGTCAACAAGTCAATGATGTGACATTTCTGCATTAAAACTGTGTTTAATGAGCCTGCTTACATGTATGTCAACAAGTCAATGATGTGACATTTCTACATTAAAACTGTGTTTAATGAGCCTGCTTACATGTATGTCAACAAGTCAGTGATGTGACATTTCTACATTAAAAGTTAATAAAACTGTATTTAATGAGCCTGCTTACATGTATGTCAACAAGTCAGTGATGTGACATTTCTACATTAAAACTGTGTTTAATGAGCCTGCTTACATGTATGTCAACAAGTCAATGATGTGACATTTCTACATTAAAACTGTGTTTAATGAGCCTGCTTACATGTATGTCAACAAGTCAGTGATGTGACATTTCTACATTAAAACTGTGTTTAATGAGCCTGCTTACATGTATGTCAACAAGTCAATGATGTGACATTTCTACATTAAAACTGTGTTTAATGAGCCTGCTTACATGTATGTCAACAAGTCAGTGATGTGACATTTCTACATTAAAACTGTGTTTAATGAGCCTGCTTACATGTATGTCAACAAGTCAGTGATGTGACATTTCTACATTAAAACTGTGTTTAATGAGCCTGCTTACATGTATGTCAACAAGTCAGTGATGTGACATTTCTACATTAAAACTGTGTTTAATGAGCCTGCTTACATGTATGTCAACAAGTCAATGATGTGACATTTCTGCATTAAAACCTTCCCCTGCTGGGGAAAACACTATGAATCAGGTATCCGGATACGTATCGTATCGTGATTCATATCGTATCGTGAGGTACATGTATCGTGTGATGTACACCCCTAATATATTCATTGATTAATGTATTCAGGTACATACATTCAGATGTTGTTGTTTTTTAAATGTTCTCCTGTGTTTTGCTTTCGCTTCCAGATTCACTTGAAGGACACACAGTCGAATGCTGAAAATGAGATAACGTGCGACAGTAGCCATTGCCATGGGAGTACCATTCACTTTGATCTGACAGAGGAATATCTCAGTTATAACAAGACATACACAATATGGGTAAGGATATGGAATGGAATGGAATGATTGTTTAACGTGCACATTCAGAGCAAGCTGTCGTAGCGCACGCCTGTCCTGGGCACAGGTGCCGGCCTTGGCTGGCTCCTCCATCTAGGACAGGAAGGTAAGGATATGGAAGGCATTGTTCTTTGTAATTCTACATGGGGTGGGATGTAGCTCAGTTGGTTGAGGTGCTTGCATCGCAGGATCGAACCACATCGGTGGATCTATTCAACATATTTTTTTTTCTCATTCCAACCAGCGCATCACAACTGGTCAGAGACTGTCTTAAGTGCTTTCCTGTCTGTGGGAAAGTGCACTTAAAAGATATATCTTGCTGTAAATTAGGAAAAATGGAATGGGTTTCCTCTGATGACTGTGAGTCAGAATTACCAAATGTTTGACAGTGCTATGGGAGTACCATTCACTTTGATCTGATGGAGGAATACCTCAATTGTAATATGAAATACGAAATATGGGTAAGGATGGAAGGTATGTTTTATGTAACGATGGAATCGTTACGTTTTAGGTATAGTTAATGTAAAAATGTATTCATTGATTAATGTATTAAGATATCAACTGAATTATACGGGGGATTAATTTATTAATATATTCATTGATTAATGTATTCAGGTGTCGACTGAATTATGCAGAGTATCAATTTATTAATGTATTCATTGATTAATGTATTCAGGTGTCAGCTGAATTATGCGGGGGATTAATTTATTAATATATTCATTGGTTAATGTATTCAGGTGTCGACTGAATTATGCAGAGTATCAATTTATTAATGTATTCATTGATTAATGTATTCAGGTGTCAGCTGAATTATGCGGGGGATTAATTTATTAATATATTCATTGACAGACCTTGCCTTTTAAGGTGCGCGGGTGCGATCGCGCTCGTACAGCGCACGTAATTTCAATCTGGCGAGTGTGAAAAATAACGCACGTTACACTTAACAAACATGTAAACTAATTTTGATTGCCACTTTTACCGTATGTAGCTGATGTAAAGATCCGTTTAATAATACCAAAAAAGAAATGTTACGAGAACGGTAGCATTCATGCAAGATTTTAATATATGACTGGTACTTATCTTTGCTATACAAATCGGTAAACACAGGTTTAATAGACATCTTCGAAGACGTACCAATCTGATCAAAACTCCTTTGCCTATTTAATTTATTATTAATTAGAAACAGTCCACTTTTGTAAAGTAATAGATCACCTCAATAGGATACCTCATTTATACTGTTCATATAGTTATGACAAAAAGAGAAAAGTGATTGAATTAAATATTGGCTTCTGTAGCCTACACAAATGAAGTCGTTTTTGAAATCGGCAAATTCGGTAAAATTGTCCCGATTAGTTCATAACTGTTAGCCTACAAAGCTTACGCGAGGTCTCGAAAATGGCAATCGTGTAATTTTATACTTTCTTTTTTAAAAAAAGAAATAAATTTCAGACAGAGTAATAAAAAGAAGGAAAAGAAATGATAATAGGTATGTAGAATATGCCTAGAAATGATAATAGGTATGTAGAACATGCCTAGAAATGATAATAGGTATGTAGAATATGCCTAGAAATGATAATAGGTATGTAGAATATGCCTAGAAATGATAATAGGTATGTAGAACATGCCTAGAAATGATAATAGGTATGTAGAATATGCCTAGAAATGATAATAGGTATGTAGAACATGCCTAGGTATGTTTTTTACGTCTATTATTTTTCTTTTTTATCTTTAAAAAAACAATCAAATAAAACTTAATTTAAATATTTGTATTTCAGCCAAAGTTTAATGAATGTGCATGTTATTTAGATATGTATATATGTACACACAATAGTAACAGTAATCAATGATCATTGCCGACTATTTAAGTTTTGTTTTGTTTGTTAGCGCAGTACTCTGTGGCATATTGACCAATCAGAGCTATTCTTGGAATTCTGCACGCACACGCTGGTGTACTTGACAACTTATTAGCATTGATGATGGTGTCTAAAATTATGGGGTTTTTTATTATCTTTATTATGGCATCCCACATTTGGAATAGAATCCTTTGTGATGACAGATTTTGTCAGAGTTTGTATATTTTTTTTATGAACATCATTGGGGCCATTCTAGATCAATGATGTAACGCTGTCAGGGCCGTTCGTAATTTGTAGCGGTAGGTCAAATGACGTGTTACAAAATGTTGAGGGAGGGATACTGGTTGCGTAATTATTGAATTAAAAATGCCACGTGAATGTCAATGTTCCAACCAACACTATCAATTGAACTAATTGTAGGCCTACGGTTCACGAGTTATTTAAAAAAATGTCTTAATAATATGAGTCGGTAGGGCACACCTGAGATGCTTGGGTCGTAGTTTATGAGACCACCTTCTCGGAACCAGTGGGTTTTTCCCATCCCAACTATCCTAATCATATTCGTTGTACTGTACATAATAATGAAATTCAAGACAAGTTGATTCCTATATGTTTAGCTGCACATTCATCAAACCATCTAACACTGAAAAGGTATATATATATAATTGTGTGCATCAAATTATCTGAATAGTACATATTGTAATTAAAAAATCAAATTATCTGCATCAGTGTATACATGTCATAATTATATTTCTATAGTACTACTCCTGAAATGTTTTAATAAATTATAACTCCATTCCTGAAAGGGGAAAGAAGTCAGACTATACTAATGAACCAAACAATATAAAATTAGAAGAAAACATTATTGGTTTATTGGTTAATTTGTGCAACATATGTCTCTGCATTTACATGTACCAGTTACTTCATAAATTAATAATGCTTGGTTTTCACTCGCCTAAGCATTTTGATGAGTGCGATTTTTCACTCGCCTTTGTTTTTCAAAAGCTAAGGACTGCATTGAATGTAGTCAGGTATTGACTGTGAATTGAGTGTCAATTTATTAATATATTTATTGATTAATGTATTCAGATATCAACTGAATTATGAGGGGGATCAATTTATTAGTATATTCATTGATTAATGTATTCAGATATCAACTGAATTATGCAGGGGATCAATTTATTAATATATTCATTGATTAATGTATTCAGGTATTAACTTAATTATCCAGGGTATCAACTTATTAATATATTCATTGATTAATGTATTCATGTATCAATTGAATTATGCGGGGGATCAACTTATTAATATATTCATTGATTAATGTATTCGGGTATCGGCTGTGAATTATGTGGGGGATTAATTTATTAATATATTCATTGATTAATGTATTCAGGTATCGACTGAATTATGTGGGGGATTAATTTATTAATATATTCATTGATTAATGTATTCAGGTATTGACTTAATTATGCGGGGTATCAATTTATTAATATATTCATTGATTAATGTATTCAGGTATTGCGGTGAACGATGCGGGTTATCAGTTTATTAATATATTCATTGATTAATGTATTCAGGTATCGGCTGTGAATGATGCGGGGGAGGGGGACAGAACAGCTCATAAAACTGTGACCTTCTCGGACAACACATCTCAGGAAATGGTGGGAAATATTGATGTGAAAAATGACGTGTCATCCATATTGTTGTCATGGAAACCTGTGACCGGCGCCACCAGTTACAGTGTCAATATGCAGTACCAGTCGATGAGAGAAAAACAGTTCAGCACCACCAAACCGAGCATCAACAGTAAGTTGTCTTTAGTCTCTGTCTGTCCGTCTGTCCATCCATCTGTTTGTCTGTCCGTCTGTCCATCCGTCTGTCTGTCTGTCTGTCTGTCTGTCTGTCTGTCTGTCTGTCTGTCTGTCTGTCCGTCCGTCCGTCCGTCCGTCCGTCCGTCCGTCCGTCCGTCCGTCCGTCCGTCCGTCCGTCCGTCCGTCCGTCCGTCCGTCTGTCTGTCTGTCTGTCCATCTGTCTGTCTGTTCCACATCGTTTCGCAGTGCCTCAAGATACTGAGTTAGCAGCTAGTACTATCAAAACTCTTGTTAGTCCCCTGTTGATCTAACTGGAGGATACTATGCATTTTGTCTCTGTCCTTCTGTCTGTCTGTCTGTCTGTCGGTTTGTTCCACAGTTTTCCAGACCTTTTTTTTTCGCAGTGCCTCAAGATATTGAGTTAGCAGCTAGTACTATCAAATACTATGCATTTTGTCTCCATCCTTGTCTGTCTGTCTGTCTGTCTGTCTGTCTGTGTTTGTCTGTCTCTTCCACATAGTTTTCCAGACTTTTTTTTGCAATGCCTCAAGATATTGTGTTGGCAGTACTCTCAAAACTATTGTTAGTCCCCTGCCGGTCTAACTGGAGGGTACTATGTATTTTGTCTCCGTCCTTTCTGTCTGTTTCACATAATTTTACAGACTTTTTTTTTGCAATGCCTCAAGATACTAAGTTAGCAGCTAGTACTATCAAAACTATTGTTAGTCCCCTGCCAGTCTAACTGACTGTCCGTCCGTTTGTCCATCCGTCGGTCCGTCCATCCGTCGGTCCATCCATCCGTTGGTCTGTCCGTCTGTCTGCTTGTCTGTCTGTTCCACATAGTTTTACAGACTCTTTTTTTTCGCAGTGCCTCGAGATATTACACTAGCAGTACTCTCAAAAATATTGTTAGTCCCCTGCCTGTCTAACTGGAGAGTACTATGTATTTTGTCTACGCATTTCTGTCTGTCTGTCTGTCTGTCAGTTTGTTCCACATATAGTTTTCCAGACGTTTCTTTTCGCAATGCCTCAAGATATTGTATTAGCAGTACTCTCAAAACTTTTGTTGGTCCCCTGCCGGTCTAACTGGAGAGTACTATGCATTTTGTCTCTGTCTTTGTCTCTGTCTGTCCGTCTGTCTGCTTGTCTGTCTGTTCCACATAGTTTTACAGACTTTTTTTCACAGTGCCTCGAGAGATTGCGCTAGCAGTGTAGCAGTACTGTCAAAACTATGGGCGGGATGTAGCCCAGTGGTAAAGTGCTCGCTTGATGTGTGGTCGGTTTGGGATCGATCCCCGTCGGTGGGCCCATTGTGGCTATTTCTCGCTCCATCCAGTGCACCATGACTGGTATATCAAAGTGCCTCAACATATTGCGCTAGCAATACTCTCAAAACTCTTGTTAGTTCCCTGTCGGTCTAACTGGAGGGTACTATGCATTTTGTCTCCATCCTTGTCTGTCTATCTGTCTGTCTGTCGGTTTGTTCCACATAGTTTTCCAGACTTTTTTTTTCGCAAAGCCTCAAGATATTGCATTGGCAGTACTCTCAAAACTATTGTCAGATTTACCAAATGTTTGACTTCCAATAACCAATGATTACATGTATTTAATTAATGTGCTCTAGTGGTGTTGTTAAACAAAACAAACTTTAACTTTCAATGCAGGCCTCCATTCTGATACATGTAATTACATTCAGTAGTCGGTCTGAAATAATTACATCCAGTTTACAATCGAAATAATCGTATTTTCTTATGCATGTCGTTACTAAAGGGGCGTTTTCATTATGCGATTAGATGCACCGAATTGTCGCATGCTATCGAATCATACTGTGAAAACTTAAACCTAAATCGGAACAACTTTACTCTTATATGTACAGTCACGCCTGTATTAAGCGGTCACACAAGGGAGTAGATAAAAGTGGCTGCTTAAGACAGGTGGCCGCTGAGTACAGGTTGCCACACATATACATTTGTATTTGTTTCTTGTTTTACCGTCTGTACTGCTAATTGATACACAGTAGAGATGTCGGGACTGAATGCGTACTAGTATTTCTGAAGGTGTGAAGATCGGTTATTTGCTGCATCTTATCGCTGTTGGTAAAATATCCCTTTTATATAATAGTAAAACTTTACTGTGGCCTCTTAATACAGGTATTTTAGCGATTTGGGATCCGATTTAGGTGGCCGCTAGCTGCATAGACAGGTGACCACTTATTACAGGTGCATTTACATTATAAATTGTTTGGGAGGGAAAAAAGTGGCTGCTTAAGGCAGGTGACCGCTGATTACAGGTGGCCGCTAGGACAGGTTTGACTGTATGTTGTTTCGATTTTTGTAGGGACAACAAATTGCATAATGAGAACACCTCTTTATATCCACTTGTATGTTTGTGTTTAATGTTTAATAAGTGGGGTTTTGTTGTTCTTTATTTTCAGTACCCAAACTTTGTCCTGGAAATTATTATAATTTCCGAGTTGTTCCCGTCTTTAAAACTGGACTGGGAAATCCATCGAAGGTTCTCCATACTCGTACAAAAGGTAAGGTGATTAGTAACCATAGCAACTACATGTAGGCAAGTTTTGTACAATAGATGAGATCATTAGTAACCATAGCAACTAGGCAGGTTTTGTACAATAGGTGAGATGATTAGTAACCATAGCAACTAGGCAAGTTTTGACAGTCGCACTAAAGATTACAAGCTCTACATTAATTCTTGTTCATTCATTCATTTCAACTTATTTTTCTTCACTAATATCAAATTATGGTTCAAGCACGCTGTCCTGGGTGCACACCTCAGCTATCTGGGCTGTCTGTCCAGGACAGTGGGTTATTGGCTAGTTGTTAGTGGTTAGCGAGAGAGAACTCAGTGTAGTTGCCTTACACCTTACCCACTGAGTCGTTAAAACTCACAAGGTTTTATCACCTACATGTATGTTGCTAAACTCCGATAATCGGCGGGGCGGGACGTAGTCCAATGGTATAGCGTTCGCTTGATGTGCGGTTGGTCTAGGATCGATCCCCGTTGGCGGACCCATTGGGCTGTTTCTCGTTCCAGACAGTGCTCCACAACTGGTGTAACAAAGGCTGTGGTATGTACTATCCTGTCTGTGGGATGGCGCATATAAAAGATCCCTTGCTGCTAATGAAGTGGCGACAGCAGGTTTCTTCTCTCAATATGTGTGTGATCCTTAACCATATGTCTGACGCCATATAACCATAAATAAAATGTGTTGAGTGCGTCGTTAAATAAAACATTTCCTTCCTTCCTGATAATCTCCATCATTTACAAAAGGCTATGTTGTTTTTTATTCCTAATTTTGGAGTAAAAATCCCCATTCTGAATGTAAAAAATTCCCATATTTTTATTTGTATTAATTTCACATATTTTGGAATAAATTAACATGCACTTATATTTACAATGGTAAATAACAAACATTTAATTTTTCTTCTCCCCTGTTACTTTCTATTACTACTGATCAAATGATCGACAGCTTTCATTTTCGGAAAACCCGTTCATCATACTCATCGCTGCTAGTAAAGAAAACCACAAAGATTTCCGATTGGGAACTATACTGGCCAAAGTGTTCTGATAACGACAGTTGGAACACTTCGGTCGGTAGTTCCAAAAGATGCATTCGATATCGCTCATAGCTACCTGGCTGCCAACATGATGGCATGTAGCGACTTCCAAAATATTATTACAATAGTTGTTAATACACTCTTTAAAAAAAGTAGGGGAACCTGAAATATTAAAACATACGTTTTGACTACAGATATCCTAGTAAAGAATGTTCAGGTCTGTTTATCAACACACCGAAACACATTCCATAGTTTGCACATACATTACGCAGTTGCCCCCGTACACGTCTCGATTTTGACATTTTCCAGGAAGGTCCATTAATCACTGTGGAACATTATTTCTGTCAATCTTTTTCATTCTGTTGATCATACAGTTGTTATTGTTTTGTTTTTAGTCATTTTTATTGTTTGAATTTGTGATTTACTGATAAAAAACAACAACTTTCAAATTTCAATTCTGACCCCAATCATCCTTCAAGATCTTTGGTGGTCATAAAACCTACTGTAATAACTGAACTACCGGTTGTAATGTTTGCCCAATTAATTCACTATTATCATATAACCATTCCCTACAGCTAATATACCTTACAATTTTGGCAATTGTAAATTCTTATTAGAGTTCCGCTACATTTTTTTGAAGAGTATAGATGAAATTAATATCACTTTATGTTGTCTGATTTGACCCACACAGTTATTATAGACGGAAATCTGCGTTTATTGTGGTGAAAGAAAGAAAGAAATGTTTTATTTAACGATGCACTCAACACATTTTATTTATGGTTATATGGCTTCAGACATATGGTTAAGGACCACACAGATTTTGAGGTGAAACCCGCTGTTGCCACTTCATGGGCTACTCTTTCCGATTAGCAGCAAGGGATCTTTTATTTGCACTTCCCACAGGCAGGATAGCACAAACAATGGCCTTTGTTGAACCAGTTATGGATCACTGGTCGGTGCCTACCCATTGAGCCTTGCAGAGCACTCACTCAGGGTTTGGAGTTGGTATCTGGATTAAAAATCCCATGCCACGACTGGGATCCGAACCCAGTACCTACCAGCCTGTTGACCGATGGCCTAACCACGACGCCACTGAGGCCGGTTTATTGTGGTGAAATCATTGTCGTAATCGAAACATGTTTTCGACTGTCTTGTGACTGCGTCTGCTAGAAAAATGTCTCACAACGGTGTTTTACTATTCAAAAAGGATCAGAAAAAGAAACTCGGGTAGGCATTAAAAAAAACACATGTTCAACAGCTTATGTTGAATGAGGTTTTAGCCTTATGAAAAGTGTATGTGGATCACTTAGATCAAGGTTGCGACAAACTTCTCTTGACAGCATCATGAGGATATGGTCAGAACGTAGTCCGGGAATTGATGATCTTGACTGGGATGACCTACATGTACTTAAAGGGACATTCCTGAGTTTGCTGCATTATAAGATGTTTCCGACTAATAAAATATTTCTACAATTAAACTTACATATTAAATATATTTTCTTGTTTAGAATATCAGTGTCTATATATTCAATGTGTTTCTGGTCGTTTTAATATTTGTAAGAAGCTCAAATTGGATTTTGTCTTCATACGTACGAAAAACTCTTTTTTAGGAAATAATTTTAAATTGAATCTTGTACAAATATTACAACGATCAGAAACACGTTTAATATACAGCCACTAATATTTTATGCAGAAAAATATATTTGATATGTAATTACAGTTGTCAAAAAAGTCTTTGCTAGTCGATAACATCTTTAAAATTGCAGCAAACTCAAGAATGTCCCTTTAAAGTCCAAAGCTAATTGTTAACAACTATGATAAATTGCTCTCCTACCTTTAGTTACTGTCAGATTTTACCTACATTTTGTCGAGATAGAAATCTTGAAAAAATGTATCCATTAACATTTGACCGGCCTCGGTGGCGTCGTGGCAGGCCATCGGTCTACAGGCTGGTAGGTACTGGGTTCGTATCCCAGTCGAGGCATGGGATTTTTAATCCAGATACCGACTCCAAACCCTGAGTGAGTGCTCCGCAAGGCTCAATGGGTAGGTGTAAACCACTTGCACCGACCAGTGATCCATAACTGGTTCAACAAAGGCCATGGTTTGTGCTATCCTGCCTGTGGGAAGCGCAAATAAAAGATCCCTTGCTGCCAATCGGAAGAGTAGCCCATGTAGTGGCGACAGCGGGTTTCCTCTCAAAATCTGTGTGGTCCTTAACCATATGTCTGACGCCATATAACCGTAAATAAAATGTGTTGAGTGCGTCGTTAAATAAAACACTTCTTTCTTTCTTTCCATTAACATTTGGAAAAATGGTCATGTCAGGCAAATTTTACTTTAACAATGATAGGCAGAATAACAGAACAAACGACAGAACATTAACAAGGTAATGTTGCTGGTTCTATTGGAACACAAGTACATAGAGGCTATTTCATGTGTTTTTTCAAATATGATTTTTATGTCAACGAGTGATGTGTGGAAACTATATTTTCACGAATTGCAAAGCAGTGAGTGAAAATATGGTTTTCACACATCACTCGTTGGCATAAAAATTGTATTCGGAAAAAAATACCATGAAATGGTCTATTTATTATATACATCTTTATTATATACATCTTTCGCTTTTTGGTAATATCTTTCGCTTATCCTATCGAAAACACGTAATGCCATGATATATTACTTCCTATGGAACTTTTCCAGAAAATTTACTTGACCATAGACTTTTAAAAAATTATCTTTGTTAACATTATTTAATAATACTGCTGTGCAAACATACCTGACAAAGCGATCCTCCAAAAACTCCCACAAAAACAAAACTAATCGAACGCCGTTAAACTCTTTACATTTACACTCAGTGACACTACATGTACATTGTGTCATCATTATTTTGCTTCGTATTCAATTCGTTTTAGATATTTTATCGTAATTACATTTCGTATCCCTTTTTTATAGGTACAGTTGTTTAAATTACATTTTTTTATTTTTCAAATATGATCGGATGCATTGGTAATCATCAGATTTAAATACGAAGAAATGTGACAAAGGGAGATAACTTAATCATGCACTTTTACAAAAAAGTAAATATGGTTTCTATATTTTCACTGTAACTAAAATACAGTGAAAATATGACTTTTCACCGAATATCACTTTTATGTTTTTTATAGATCTATATACTTCATTGCTATGTATGTATTACAAACAGTTACACAGTTTTGATAGTATTTTAAAGTAATTTAATATACATGTATCTGCCAAATAGATACATTAATTTGAATACAAGTACATGCACAGTATTACAATTTTTAAAATTCTAACTTACAGATGTAGTTGAATATGTTTTTTCCAGTGAAAATTAAAATTCCCAATTTTTTGTAAAACGACGCTAAAATTCCCAAAATTAAAGCCATAGGTGTCAAGTCAAATTTCAGAAATAAAACCCTGACTTACACTGGGTGGAAGCCAGTACCAGGATGTGAACCCAGTATCTACCAGCCTTATGTACAATATGGCTTAACTACTACACAGCCGTGGCTGGTATACTATTATCTTTTGACCGTAACTTTTCCTATAGGACAAGTGCTTTTGTATTTACAACTTGTCCAGTGGGTTTTTTTTTTTTTTTAATGTTTTTATTACTTTATTGTTTTTGTTTGGGGTTTTTTTTTTTTTTTTTATTATTATTTTTTTTTTTTTTTTTTTTTTTTTTTTTAAATATATTAATTCTGAATGTTACTTCACAAATTATTTATTTATTCATCAAGTAAGTTTAGGGTAAGGGAGACAACTAATTCACACAGGATGACCTTTTCGAAATGGGTTTGACACCCAATAGCTGATGTATTTGTTTTCGTGCTGGGGTGTCGTTAAACATTCATTTATTCATTCATTCATTCATTCATTCTTGTTTCTCCGAAATATTTCTTTCTGATTTAGGTGTGAAAGTTGGCCCTGTGACTGGTGTGACTGCCACCGAAACGGACAACACAGAGGTTATGGTGACCTTCAACAGCACTGGTACAAAACCATCTGTGAGTTACTTGCTTACATGCAGTTAACGTTTAGACTACTGGATTCATTTTTAACAAAAACCACGTTAAGTGGGTACAAGTTTATACATTTTTACACACATATACATGTATTCACTTAAATGTTTTATGAATACATATTTTAATCTGTAAGTATTATTTTTGTGGGTTTTTTTTTATTTTTATGATATTTTAGATCAGTGCTGATTAAAATGAGGCAAAAAATCAAAAACATCACGTTTACTTACAGGCATTTGTGGCCAGCTGTCCAGCATTTATTTTGAGTTCATTATTCCCAATAACTGGTTTTCTGATGAACTACGATTCATATCCCAATATTTAGTGATTTTCGCTGTTTGTAAAAGGATAAAATTTGTTATCAAATCAGCTGTCACAATCAGCTATCGATTCCTGAAAGTGACTACGACGTGCCGCCATTGTTGTCAAGCTAAAATACTTGCCGAAAACCACTTTTTCAACTAAAAATTACAAGTTATTTTCCAAAGAAAAACACCAACTAAAGATACAGGAAGCTCAATTGACTTCTGTTTTCTGTTATACAAGTCTTTCCCGTGAGTCGTGTGCAAAACAGCGGGAAGTATGAATTGGGGAATGCACTGTATACAGTGTACAGTATGTCGACTGGCGTGATGTTGGGTGAGATATCTCGCCTACAGTAGTCAGAAGGGTGGGAAGTATGAATTGGGGAATGCACTGTATACAGTGTACTGTATGTCGACTGGCGTGATGTCGGGTGAGATATCTCGCCTACAGTAGTCAGAAGGGTGGGAAGTATGAATTGGGGAATGCACTGTATACAGTGTACTGTATGTCGACTGGCGTGATGTCGGGTGAGATTTCTCGCCTACAGTAGTCAGAAGGGTGGGAAGTATGAATTGGGGAATGCACTGTATACAGTGTACTGTATGTCGACTGGCGTGACGTCGAGCGAGATATCTCTCCTGCAGTAGTCAGAAGATCAAAGTGACAGCTAGACCCTAGTTTTCGTAAACTGCTACATATTTTTCACTATTAGAGTCCTTTTTGATAATTTAAGTTACAAGATACGTTTTATTGTTTAGAATATCAATTTGTGTACATGTGAAGTGTTTCTAGTCATCCTGATTTTTTGTAAAACCCACAAACACATTTTTCATAATTCTAAAAACACATGCATTTTTTCAAGGGTTATTGTGCTAAGCTCTAGTATATATATATATTTTTTTAGACTATATTTCCCCATTTAAACATCACAGACTAGTTTTACTGTATTAAAGGTGCGAGACGTAGCCCAGTGGTTAGGAGCTCGCTCATGCGAGGTCGGTGTGGGATCAATACCTGTCAGTGGCCCCATTGGGCTATTTCTCGTTTCAGCCAGTGCACCACGACTGGAATATCAAAGGTTGTGGTATGTACTACCCTGTCTGTGGGATGGTGCATATAAAAGGTCCCTTGCTGCTAATCAAAAAAGAGTAGCCCATGAAGTGGCGACAGCAGATTTCCTATCTCATATGTCTGATGCCATATAACCGTAAATTAAATGTTTTGAGTTCGTTGTTAAATAAAACATTCCTTTCTTTCTTTCGTATTATAACTAGGGTCTGCCCCTTTAAGGGTTTACCGGCCTCGGTGGCGTCGTGGTTACACCATCGGTCTACAGGCTGGTAGGTACTGGGTTCGGATCCCAGTCGAGGCATGGGATTTTTAATCCAGATACCGACTCCAAACCCTGAGTGAGTGCTCTGCAAGGCTCAGTGGGTAGGTGTAAACCACTTGCACCAGTTGCCAGTAATCCATAATTGGTTCAACAAAGGCCATGGTTTGTGCTATCCTGCCTGTGGGAAGCGCAAATAAAAGATCCCTTGCTGCCTGTTGTAAAAGAGTAGCCTATGTGGCAACAGCGGGTTTCCTAAAAAAAACCAGTGTTAGAATGACCATATGTTTGACGTCCAGTAGCCGATGATAAGATAAAAAATCAATGTGCTCTAGTGGCGTCGTTAAATAAAACAAACTTTACTTTAAGGGTTGTCTGGTTATTTCTTTTACATTCATTGGGATATGAAAAAACTAAATTATCTGCAAACTGTAAATAGGGAAGCCATTCAAACATAAGGTTGTGGATGATTTGTTTTGTTCATACCCCGATGAACATAAAAGAAATAACAGAGAATCCATAACACTCTTCCTTTGTTCTACAGGAATACATTGTGTATTACCACAAGCATTAATCTAAACTTCCCGATTAACGTAAAATAAATAATAGACAATCCTAAACACTCTTCCTTTGTTCTACAGGAATACATTGTGTATTACCACAAGCATTAATCTAAACTTCCCGATTAACATAAAATAAATAATAGACAATCCTAAACACTCTTCCTTTGTTCCTTTGTTCTACAGGAATACATTGTGTATTACCACGAGTATTAATCTAAACTTCCCGATGAACGTAAAAGAAATAATAGACAATCCTTAACACTCTTCCTTTGTCAAGCTAAAATACTTGCCGAAAACCACTTTTTCAACTAAAAATTACAAGTTATTTTCCAAAGAAAAACACCAACTAAAGATACAGGAAGCTCAATTGACTTCTGTTTTCTGTTATACAAGTCTTTCCTGTGAGTCGTGTGCAAAACAGCGGGAAGTATGAATTGGGGAATGCACTGTATACAGTGTACAGTATGTCGACTGGCGTGATGTCGGGTGAGATATCTCGCCTACAGTAGTCAGAAGGGTGGGAAGTATGAATTGGGGAATGCACTGTATACAGTGTACTGTATGTCGACTGGCATGACGTCGAGTGAGATATCTTGCCTGCAGTAGTCAGAAGATCAAAGTGACAGCTAGACCCTAGTTTTCGAAAACTGCTACATTGTGGAATACATTGTGTATTACCACGAGTATTAATCTAAACTAATAGACAATCCTAAACACTCTTCCTTTGTTCCTTTGTTCTACAGGAATACATTGTGTATTACCACAAGCATTAATCTAAACTTCCCGATGAACGTAAAAGAAATAATAGACAATCCTAAACACTCTTCCTTTGTTCTACAGGAGTACATTGTGTATTACCACAAGTATTAATCTAAACTTCCCGATTAACATAAAAGAAATAACGGACAATCCTTAACACTCTTCCTTTGTTCTACAGGAATACATTGTGTATTACCATGAGCATTCTGAGCTCCCCGGGGAGCAGGTGATAACCGCGGCGAAGAAGGTGAAGACCAACTCAACGTTTGTCACAATCCGCGGACTGCTGTCGTGTGAGAGATACTTCTTCCGGGTGGCCGCGTATTCCCCGTACTGCCCACTGTCCTATCCCGTTACCCTAGAAACAAGTGAAGGTAAGAACAGTTATAATTTACTCCCCATACTGCCTGCTGTCCGATCCCGTTACCCTGGAAACAAGCGAAGGTAAGAACAGTTTTAATTTACTCCCCATACTGCCCGCTGTCCAGTCCCGTTACCCTGGAAACAAGCAAAGGTAAGAACAGTTTTAATTTACTCCCCATAGTGCCTGTTGCCTGATCCCGTTACCCTGGAAACAAGCAAAGATAAGAACAGTTTCAATTTACTCCCCATAGTGCCTGTTGTCTGATCCCGTTACCCTGGAAACAAGCAAAGGTAAGAACAGTTTCAATTTACTCCCCATACTGCCCGCTGTCCAGTCCCGTTACCCTGGAAACAAGCAAAGGTAAGAACAGTTTTAATTTACTCCCCATAGTGCCCGCTGTCCAGTCCCGTTACCCTGGAAACAAGCAAAGGTAAGAACAGTTTTAATTTACTCCCCATACTGCCCGCTGTCCAGTCCCGTTACCCTGGAAACGAGCAAAGGTAAGAACAGTTTTAATTTACTCCCCATACTGCCCGCTGTCCAGTCCCGTTACCCTGGAAACAAACGAAGGTAAGAACAGTTTTAATTTACTCCCCATAGTGCCCGCTGTCCAGTCCCGTTACCCTGGAAACGAGCAAAGGTAAGAACAGTTTTAATTTACTCCCCATACTGCCCGCTGTCCAGTCCCGTTACCCTGGAAACAAACGAAGGTAAGAACAGTTTTAATTTACTCCCCATAGTGCCCGCTGTCCAGTCCCGTTACCCTGGAAACAAGCAAAGGTAAGAACAGTTTTAATTTACTCCCCATAGTGCCTGTTGTCTGATCCCGTTACCCTGGAAACAAACGAAGGTAAGAACAGTTTTAATTTACTCCCCATAGTGCCTGTTGTCTGATCCCGTTACCCTGGAAACAAACGAAGGTAAGAACAGTTTTAATTTACTCCCCATACTGCCTGTTGTCTGATCCCGTTACCCTGGAAACAAACGAAGGTAAGAACAGTTTTAATTTACTCCCCATACTGCCCGCTGTCCGATCCCGTTACCCTGGAAACAAGCAAAGGTAAGATTTTTTAAATTTTAATTCCCATGGTATCCACTGTCAAAGCCTGTTACCCTGGAAACAAGCGAAGGTACATACAGAGATTCTTATACGAGCTTGTGTGTCGTACAGATTTTACGAAACAAGTGTCGGGGATTCTTGCATTGCCTAAGCAAGTTTAATGTTGAACCATGTGAATAATACTTCCCATAGTGCCCTCTGTCAGATCCCGTTACCTAGGAAACCAGTGACGGTATAAGAACAGTTTTAATTTACTTTCCATTGTGCCCTGCTAGTCCAACCAGAAGGGAGTATAGCTTTCGTCTCCCTCCGTCTGTCCGTCCGTCCGTCCGTCTGTCTATCTGTCTGTTCAGACATTTTTGGCAGAGTTATTTGAAGTTGGGCCCAGTAACCAATCACTGGTCGGTGCAAGTGGTTTACACCTACCCATTGAGCATTGCGGAGCACTCACTCAGGGTTTGGAGTCGGTATCTGGATTAAAAATCCCATGCCTCGACTGGGATCCGAACCCATTACCTATCAGCCTGTAGACCGATGGCATAACCACGATGCCACCGAGGCCGGTTTCTCTGATGACTACTCTGTGAGTGCTTCCTTCTTCCTCTCCGGGGTGGGACATAGCTCAGTGGTACAGCGCTCGCCTGATGTGCGATCGATCTAGGATCGATCCCCGTCAGTGGGCCCATTGAGCTATTTCTCGTTCGAGCCAGTGCTCCATGACTGGTGTAACAAAGGCTGTGGTATGTACTATCATGTCTGTGGGATGGTGCATATAAAAGGTCCCTTGCTGCTGATCGAAAAAAGTAATCCATGAAGTGACGACAGTGGGTTTCTTCTCTCAATATCTGTATGGTTCTTAACCATATGTCCAATGCCATATAATTGTAAATAAAATGTGTGGAGTGCATCGTTAAATAAAACATTTCCTTCCTTCCTCTGTCAATATCTGTGTGGTCCTTAACCATATGTCCAACGCCATATGACCATAAATAAAATGTGTTGAGTGCGTCGTTAAATACAACATTTCCTTCTTTTTTCTTCTCCAGATCCTAAAGCAGCACCGAAACACATCAAGTTCCATCTGCTGGACGACCTAACCTCCGGGACTCTCTCCTGGGACCCTCCTTGCGACCACGAGGCACTGCATGTGGTATGTTATACTGTATAATACTTTATTTTCTCGTGGAATTTATTTTCGCGTGTGAATGAAATTCGTGAAAATATATTCCACGCGAAAATAAACTTTTTATAAAGGCCGACAATTTTTTTTAAAAATGTAGTCTCGTTCAACTATACCATATTAGTTTCCGATGTACGAGGCTAGTAGTAACAAAGCGGTGCTCCCTCCTGTCACGGAACAAACTACAAAACACAAAAAGTTTTATGCTGTTTTCCTTCGCATGTGCTAGCGATCAGTTCATCGGACAGAGTTTACACGTGTTCAACGACGGAAGTAAACATGCATTATCACAGTATATTAAAAATGTGGAAGTGAAAAAATTCGGACTGGGCTATGTTCAGATGTTTCATAATTTTATTTTTATTTTTGGCCTGTTAGCCAATCACAAACCGTTTTGAACTAGTATTTAGACGGCAATAAATATTGTTTCAATCAAACTTAAGTTACTGAGTACTAGTAGCTTGTGCCTTCAAATTTCGTTTCGTTTGTTTTCGGTTTTTGTTTTTATAACAATTATAAGGATTAAGAAAAACTGTACGCGGTAAGCACTTTCTGTAAACAATAAAGTCTTGATTGGTTAAAGCAGGAAAACTATTGTTTTATTTGTATAGCACTCGTGTGTAGCCTACATATAGGATTAGTTCTACAGATTAGCGTAACAACCAGCAAAACTATGTTCCGTTTTTAAAACAAAATTATTGACATCTGTACTTCGTTTTTTTACTGATGGGGGTTGGGAGATTCGCGAAAATAAATGTTCGCGAATTGACCCATTTTCATTAAATCGCGAAAATTTTATCCCGCGAAAATAAAGTATTCTACAGTAGTTGGCCTTTGTTAACACTGGGGGGGGTGGAGGGTGGGGTGACGTAGCCCAAGTGGTGAGACGTAACTTGATTTGCTATCGGTCTCCCGTCATTGGGCCATTTGGGTTATATCTCATTCCAGCCAGTGCACCACGACTGGTGTATCAAAGGCCGTGATATGTGCTATCCTGTCTTTGGGATGGTGAGTATAAAAGATCTCTTGCTGCATTGGGAAAAATGTAGCGGGTTTCCCCTGAAGACTACATGTCATACTAACCTAGGGCCAAATTACGAAACCTGTTTTTCTTAGATGCAGCTAAGCTGTTTCAGTGTTCGAGATTAAACATTTTGGGGCAGTATCCCAGTTGGATACTAACATTTCAAAATCTGGTATCCCACCTGAGAATTTAGTATTATATGGTATCCCGGTGGGGTACTGGGTTCTTGAAGTCTGGTATCCAAAATTAAATTCTGGTATCCCCAGGATATCGGGATACCGTCAATCTCGAACACTGTGTTTAAGCATTGTAAACGAACAGAGTTACAAGCATGTACGACTAACAGACTCCCATCATATGAGGTCATGTGGGACAGAAAAAGTACACCTGAGGTGGTGGAAATTTCGTCCTGGGACGAGGCTTGCAGAGTACCAGGGTCGAAATTTCTATTACTGAGGGTGTACTTTTTCTATCCAACATGACCGCATATGATGGAGTCTTTTAATTTACCATTCATTCGATAAATAAACCATTATTTTACAAATGGCAAAAAAAGTAACTTCTTTATTTGACCGTTTTATCATAAATTTGCCGTGTCTGTTTCATGTGTTAAATATAATTTAATACTACATATTAGCAAGATAGCTTTTATAATGAAGGTTTTAATAACAAAATGTCGATCTAAAACTAACCAACTCGCATTGATATGACATCATATATTACCAACGCCGTAATACTCCCCATGTTAAATTCAATGACGTCATAGCCCATGCAAGACAGATTTATTCCGCATGGGCTGACGTCATGGAATGGGTCTGTCTCGCATGGGCTGACGTCATGGAATGGGTCTGTCTCGCATGGGCTGACGTCATGGAATGGGTCTGTCTCGCATGGGCTGACGTCATGGAATGGGCCTGTCTTGCATGGCTAGGGATAGGAGAAATAAACAGCTTTGTAAATCTGGCCGAATATGTTTAAATCCAATAGCTGATGATTGGTGGGTTTTTGGGTTTTTTTAATTCTTATTTACAGTTACCCTGTTTCCAATTAACTGCCCCAAAGATAATTGATTAAGTAATATGATCTAGTGTTGTCATTAAACAAATAGAGGATAATAAATGAGTTACCAGTTATTATGAAATTTATGTCTCGAGTTAAATAATTTTCATTTGTCACGAGCTTTAGCGAGTGACAAGTGAAAATTATTTCACGAGGGACATAAATTTCATAATAACTGGTATCGAGTTTGTTATTCTATTTATTATCCCAGCTATTTGGGGATTTTTAAAGCCTTTATTTTCGATATAGCCTACATCGCTACACGTCCATGTATATAAAAACCACGTAAACTACTTTACTGTGTTGGGTATTGCTTTAACTTTGTATTTTATTCACGGTTCACAGATAATTTTCAAAACCCAAAGTTCCATATATTCGGTTAAAAAAAGTCTCTAATAAATTGAATTAAACTACCATTTTATTACAAGTTTAACTCTGAAACCAGAAAGACGTAAATGCAAACGCTTTAAACTACATGACATCATTGTGTGTGCTTTGCCAAATCGTGTTGGCGTCATATTTAGTACCGACAAGGTGATTGGTTTGTTGGCATCAAATCATCCAATAGTAGTGTACGTTAAACCAATGCATGATAATTTCTCAGTGAGAAATCACAATTTTTATTTTCCTTGTTACGAGTGCATGTTGCGGTAACAAAACATTTTAACTTTTCTGTTTTGAGGACTACGTGATTAAGACGTTGGAGGTGGGATCACAGAAAGGGCCGTACATGCAGCGAGTTCCGAAAACCAGCGACAAAGGGCGTCAGAGTTACAAACTCACCCATCTGACCCGTGGAGCTTCGTACAGCGTGGCCATCAGAACGTGGATCAAGTTTTCCAGATATTCCTCAAACCTGACCATACCGATACGTGAGTTTTTACAACAACATTATTGTTACTTGAAGGTGCTCTGCCACCACTGGTCAAAGGCTGTGGTATGTACATGCTTTTCTGTCTGTGGGGAAAGTGCATTTAAAAGATCCCCTGCTGCATTGGCAAAAAATGTAGTGGGTTTCCTCTGATGAAAGAAAGAAATGTTTTATTTAACGACGCACTCAACACATTTTATTTACAGTTATATGGCGTTAGACATATGGTTAAGGACCACACAGATTTGGAGAGGAAACCCGCTGTTGCCACATAGGCTACTCTTTTACGACAGGCAGCAAGGGATCTTTTATTTGCGCTTCCCACAGGCAGGATAGCACAAACCATGGCCTTTGTTGAACCAGTTATGGATCACTGGTCGGTGCAAGTGGTTTACACCTACCCATTGAGCCTTGCGGAGCACTCACTCAGGGTTTGGAGTCGGTATCTGAATTAAAAATCCCATACCTCGACTGGGATCCGAACCCAGTACCTACCAGCCTGTAGACCGATGGCCTGCCATGACGCCACCGAGGCCGGTTTCCTCTGATGACTACGTGTATGTGTCAGAATTATCAAACGTTTGACATCCAATAGCCGATGATTGATTAATCAGTGTGCTCTAGTGGTGTTGTTAATAAAACAAACTTTAAGTTTTAACTTGAGTTTATCTGTCAAAGTAGTACAACATGCGGCAACTTTCTGCCAAAATTGTTTATTAACTTTTGTTTTTAGATACATGTATAAATGTATTAGTGTTAGACCTTGATTTTTTTTTTTTTTTTTTTTTTTTTTTTTTCTCTCTCAAAGTTTATTATCCCCAGAAAAGAAATATATTAATGCCAGGGCTAAGGGCCCTGGTATCAGTACCTTACATTAAAGGGACATTCCTGAGTTTACTGCATTGTAAGATGTTTCCGACTAATAAAATATTTCTGAGATTAAACTTACATATTATTATTATTAAATATATTTTCTTGTATATAATATCATTGCCTGTATATTTAATGTGTTTCTGGTCGTCTTAATATTTGTAAGAAGCTCAAACTGGATTTTGTTTTCAAATAATTTTGTACGTACTAAAAAATATATTTTAGGAAATATAATGAAATTTAACCTAGTACAAATATTAGAACAATCAGAAACACGTTTAATATACAGCCAGTAATACATTATGCATAAAAATATATTCGATATGTAATTACAATTGTTAAAAAATCTCTATTAGTCGATAACATCTTAAACATTGCAGCAAACTCAGGAATGTCCCTTTAAAGTTAAAGGATACACAATATGCAAGAATACAAATAATATATTATGACAGTAATATATACATTTATTACCTACGAGGTACAGCATAACGAGGGTCATATTTATCGTACGATTTCCCTCTTATGTCATAACTAAATCGTATGTCCTCCTGGCATTGTCGTTTAATGATTGGCTGTTGTAAGAGTACATTTCTTTCTAGTTGGCTGATACGACATTCCAGCTAATTTTGAATTTGAATGACGTCAGTATTCCAATGACATCACTTTACAGTAACACGAAACTGGGTACATGACGTTCCCATTTTCAGGGTGCTGGGAAAATGCCAATGCAAAATTGCTATTGAATTTTTGTTTGTTTGAACATTATTAATTATTTATACAAAAGTTAATCAGTACAAATGTGCCACCCACTGAAATTATGCAGATATCAGGACACAGGAACATTAAAAAAATAAACAATTGCTCCCGCGTCACAAAAGATAAACACGGGGCACTCAGTAACCTCATTTGCAACGAAAATTAAATCGTGTCGGTAATAAACAGAATATTACATTCGTGTCCATGACAGACAACGTTTACGACACTCGTGTCGTAAACATCGTCTGTCATGGACACTCATATAATATCCTCTATATACGTTACCACAAAAAGGAAAGAAGAGATAATAAAAGGAAGTAAAATACATAGATGTTCATCTTCTTGTGTATGTAATCCATGTGATGTCATTAAACTAAACACACTTTTTTATTTTCCACTATATGTAGTTAGAGCTGGGCGGTATTGAAATCTCACGTTCGCTATTGGTATTTTGGGGGTGATTCACCTCGGTATAAGTATGGTATTCGGTATTGATACAATACCGATACTGAGCTGTATTTTCAGTATACTCTTGACTTAAATGCATGCCCGAGTTAAGTCTCACCCGCTAATTTCATCTACAAAAAATTAAATTCCATACACAAGGCCCTCATCTCTTTCTCTTCTTTTCAGCCATTTTGCATTCATCAGATATATTTACTAAATGGCGGGTAACATTTTTCAGTACCAAAATTTTGGTATTTTGAAATTTACTCGGTGCGGTAAATTGGTATTGACATGATATTGATATTAACCCTTTCAGACTCGTTAACCCATTGTCTTCAAAGTGCCCCAGGAATTGATATATTTGAGAGTTAAACAAAGGATATATTTACAGATGTTTTTTTGATGATAACTTATTTATTATTCATAGTAGAAGACTGGTTCAAGCATATTTGTAAACGTAAATCAATTTTCTATGATAAGGAGCTCATTATTATACACATATAGAGGTATATTGAACAAAATCACTGGTTATAAAAACATAACAAATTTCTATGAAAATGTGTAAATGAATAAACCATTTAGAAAAATGTTCCGACCACGTGCAAATCTCGAAAGTGGTATGTCATCTTGAATTCGTGATAGTATTTCAGCGGCTAGTGGAATTCCATTGGTATTATCACTGTTACATTACGATAAAACATCACTATCGCGGTAATTTTCCGTGAAGGTCGTATTATAGAAAATGGATGTCGCCATTGTAGTTAACAGAACACTTATACCAAATAGGCTGAAAAGTTCCCAACAAATGAGCACATTCTCACGGCAAACCATGTAACACTTCTACAGGATGTTGTTGTTAGCACTGCCTCTATTGCCCATGTCAACCTGTGACAAATTTGGTGGTAAATACAAACTGAAAAACACAATGGGATTTTTTTTTAACAGGATTTCCCGTTCCATAGTCGGAAAGGGTTAAACGGTATATATGGTATACCACCCAGCTCTTTATGTAGTAGTGTTGGTACAAAGTGCCCCTCTGACAGTAAATACAATTTAACGCTACAAATTAACAAGAGAACTTTTATAATGCAGGTTTTTATGACCTCACATCATCATCTCGCAGTAATATGATGTCATATATTACCGATGTCATGTATCCCATGTAACTTGTAAGATAGAAACTTCTTTCATAGGCTAGCTCTGTCCCATATACTTGAGGCTGAGAGAAAAAAAATATCTTACATAGCTTTCTTTCATGGGATACAAAATGTAGCTCTTTCCCATATGTACCTGAGAATGTCTTCAAATATTGGCTGACGTTTTGTGTATAACTTTATCATGTATTGTTACAGATCATGTTTGACTTTCATGGCAATTTACCCATTTTTGATAGAGTTATGGCCCTAAAACATAGGAGATACGAAAAATTGTTCGGTTCCTAAACCGGCCTCGGTGGCATCATGGTTAAGCCATATGTCCATACGGCTGGTAGGTACAGGGTTCACAGCCCGGTATCGGCTTCGCACACCAGAGCGAGTTTTAACAACTCAGTGGGTAGGTGTAAGGCCACTATACACCCTCTTCTCTCTCACTAACAATTAACAACTAACCCACTGTCCAGGACAGACAACCCAGATAGCTGAGGTGTGTACCCCGGACAGCGTGCTTGAACCTTAATTGGATATAAGCACGAGAATAAGTTGAAATGAAAAATGAAATGGGTTCCGTAGCTGCACTCTCAGAATGTGTGTTATTTTTATTATTATTATTATTTTATTTTTTTTGGTCTCTTCTAGCCCCTTACCCCGAGCCACTGAACCTCGATATGTTCCCATATAATGACAAGATGCTGCTGCAGTGGGAACCAAACCCGAAGGACCAGCCGCCTAAAAACTTATTCCACGTAAGTGATTTTTTTTAAAAAAAAAAAAAAAATTTTTTTATTTTTTTAGTATATATTATGTATTGAGTGTGTGTTTGTTTGTTTGTTTTTCTAATACCTGCTCAAAATATTGGACTTGAGTACTCAAAGTGACAAAGAGCGGGACATAGCCCAGTGGTAAAGCGTTCGCTTGATGCGTGGTCGGTCTGGGATCGATCTTCGTCAGTGGGCCCATTGGGCTATTTCTCGCTCCAGCCAGTGCACCACGACTGGTATATCAAAGGTCGTGGTATGTGTTATCCTTTCTGTGGGATGGTGCATATAAAAGATCCCTTGCTGCTAATTGAAAAGAGTAGCACATGAAGTGGCGACAGCGGATTTTCTCTTTCAATATCTGTGTGGTCCTTAACCATATGTGCGACCCCATATAACCGTAAATAAAATGTGTTGAGTGTGTTGTTAAATAAAACATTTCCTTCCTTCAAAGGACCAAACTCGACCTGGACCCGAGTACCCGACACTTACACTAGATGATAATGAGACCAAACTCGACCTGGACCCCGAGTACCCGACACTTACACTAGATGATAATGAGACCAAACTCGACCTGGACCCGAGTACCCGACACTTACACTAGATGATAATGAGACCAAACTCGACCTGGACCCGAGTACCCGACACTTACGCTAGATGATAATGAGACC
The DNA here is from genome assembly GCF_016097555.1 of Gigantopelta aegis. Classification (NCBI taxonomy): domain Eukaryota; kingdom Metazoa; phylum Mollusca; class Gastropoda; order Neomphalida; family Peltospiridae; genus Gigantopelta; species Gigantopelta aegis. Next base: position 11,065,574 of record NC_054710.1, on the reverse strand, counting down.
AAACTCGACCTGGACCCGAGTACCCGACACTTACGCTAGATGATAATGAGACCAAACTCGACCTGGACCCGAGTACCCGACACTTACGCTAGATGATAATGAGACCAAACTCGACCTGGACCCGAGTACCCGACACTTACGCTAGATGATAATGAGACCAAACTCGACCTGGACCCGAGTACCCGACACTTACGCTAGATGATAATGAGACCAAACTCGACCTGGACCCGAGTACCCGACACTTACGCTAGATGATAATGAGACCAAACTCGACCTGGACCCGAGTACCCGACACTTACGCTAGATGATAATGAGACTAAACTCGACCTGGACCCGAGTACCCGACACTTACACTAGATGATAATGAGACCAAACTCGACCTGGACCCGAGTACCCGACACTTACACTAGATGATCATGAGACGAAACTCGACCCGGACCCGAGTACCCGACACTGACACTAGATGATAATGAGACCAAACTCGACCTGGACCCGAGTACCCGACACTTACACTAGATGATAATGAGACCAAACTCGACCTGGACCCGAGTACCCGACACTGACACTAGATGATAATGAGACCAAACTCTACCTGGACCCGAGTACCCGACACTTACACTAGATGATAATAGACCAAACTCGACCTTGACCCGAGTACCCGACACTTACACTAGATGATAATGAGACCAAACTCGACCTTGACCCGAGTACCCGACACTTACACTAGATGATAATGAGACCAAACTCGACCTGGACCCGAGTACCCGACACTTACGCTAGATGATAATGAGACCAAACTCGACCTGGACCCGAGTACCCGACACTTACGCTAGATGATAATGAGACCAAACTCGACCTGGACCCGAGTACCCGACACTTACGCTAGATGATAATGAGACCAAACTCGACCTGGACCCGAGTACCCGACACTTACACTAGATGATAATGAGACCAAACTCGACCTGGACCCGAGTACCCGACACTTACACTAGATGATAATGAGACCAAACTCGACCTGGACCCGAGTACCCGACACTTACGCTAGATGATAATGAGACCAAACTCGACCTGGACCCGAGTACCCGACACTTACACTAGATGATAATGAGACCAAACTCGACCTGGACCCGAGTACCCGACACTTACACTAGATGATAATGAGACCAAACTCGACCTGGACCCGAGTACCCGACACTTACGCTAGATGATAATGAGACCAAACTCGACCTGGACCCGAGTACCCGACACTTACACTAGATGATAATGAGACTAAACTCGACCTGCACCCGAGTACCCGACACTTACACTAGATGATAATGAGACAAAGGAATACAGTAAAATAACATTATACATCTTTCGGTGGGCCCCATTGGGCTATTTCTCTTTCCAGCCAGTGCACCACGACTAGTATATCAAAGGCCGTGGTATGTGCTATGCTGTCTGTGGGATGGTGCATATAAAAGGTCCCTTGCTACTAATGGAAAACTGTAGCGGGTTTCCTCTCTATGACTGTGTCAAAATGACCATATGTTTGACATTCAATAGTCGATGATTAATAAAAAAAAATAGTGCTCTAGTGGTGTCGTTAAACAAAACAAACTTTAACTTATTTCCAGCACTGAACATGAATGCCAAATCATGCTATTGTATTGCATTTAGAAACTGGTTTGATATGTTCAGTATTGTGATGGATGGATGAACGCACTCAACACATTTTATTTACTATTATGGATGACGGACGGCCAGATTAAAAAGAGAAACTAGCACATGATCATATAATTATTGTGTTACTTGTATTACTGATTAGTTACTGCTGAAGTTAATGCTCTACACTGTCTCACTTGTATGGGAAGGAAATGTTTTATTCAACAACGCACTCAACACATTTTATTTACTATTATATGACATCGGACATATGGTTAAGGAACACACAGATATTGAGAGATGAAAACCGCTGTTGCCACTTCTTGGGCTACTCTTTTCGATTAGCAGCAAGGGATCTTTTATATGCACCATCCCATAGACAGGATAGCACATACTTTTGATATACCAGTCATGGTGCACTGGCTGTGACGAGAAATAGCCCAATGGGCCCCACCGATTGGGATCGATCCCAGACTGACCACACATCAAGTGAGCACTTTTCCACTGGGCTACGCACTTGTACGGGTACTTGAGTCCTTACTCAGCCCATGCCTGAGTACTCGTGGAGACCCTAACTCAAAGCGTAACCTTTTGACTATAATGGTGTACCACTCCAGTAACAAGAACTTGCTTAATAAAGTGTGTTGTGTTCTTTGTTTTATGGTGTATGTGTCCAGTAACAAGAACTTGCTTAATAAAGTGTGTTGTGTTCTTTGCTTCAGGGTGTATGTGTCCAGTAAGAAGAACTTGCTTAATAAAGTGTGTTGTGTTCTTTGCTTCAGGGTTACATGGTGTACATGTCCAGTAACAAGAACTTGCTTAATAAAGTGTGTTGTGTTCTTTGCTTCAGGGTGTATGTGTCCAGTAAGAAGAACTTGCTTAATAAAGTGTGTTGTGTTCTTTGTTTCAGGGTTACATGGTGTACGTGTCCAGTAACAAGAACTTGCTTAATAAAGTGTGTTGTGTGTTTCTTGTACGTGTCCAGTAACAAGAACTTGCAATAAAGTGTGTATGTGTGTACAGTAAGAAGAACTTGCTTAATAAAGTGTGTTGTGTTCTTTGTTTCAGGGTTACATGGTGTACGTGTCCAGTAACAAGAACTTGCTTAATAAAGTGTGTTGTGTTCTTTGTTTTATGGTGTATGTGTCCAGTAAGAAGAACTTGCTTAATAAAGTGTGTTGTGTTCTTTGTTTCAGGGTTACATGGTGTACGTGTCCAGTAACAAGAACTTGCTTAATAAAGTGTGTTGTGTTCTCTGCTTCAGGGTTACATGGTGTACGTGTCCAGTAACAAGAACTTGCTTAATAAAGTGTGTTGTGTTCTTTGCTTCAGGGTGTATGTGTCCAGTAAGAAGAACTTGCTTAATAAAGTGTGTTGTGTTCTTTGTTTCAGGGTTACATGGTGTACGTGTCCAGTAACAAGAACTTGCTTAATAAAGTGTGTTGTGTTCTTTGCTTTAGGGTGTATGTGTCCAGTAACAAGAACTTGCTTAATAAAGTGTGTTATGTTCTTTGTTTCAGGGTTACATGGTGTACGTGTCCGGAAGTAAGAAATTGTCCAACGGCAACGACTCATTCACAAAGCAGACGAACAACACGAAGATTCTTCTTGATATTCCATTCGGATACGACTATACGGTCGCCGTATGCTACAACGCGATCAACGGATACTACGGAAAGAACGCAACGGAAGAGTTTCCATGTAAGTTTTAGTTAACCTTTAGAAAGAAAGAAAGGAATGTTTTATTTAACGACACACTCAACACATTTATTTACAGTTATATGGCATCGGGCATATGGTTAAGGACCATGCAGATATTAAGAGAGGAAACCCACTGTCGCCACTTCATAGGCTACTCTTTTCGATTAGCAGCCAGGGATCTTTTATATGCACTATCCCACAGACAGGGTAGTACATACCACGGCGCCTTTGATATACCATTTGTGGTGCACTGGCTGGAACGAGAAATAGCCCAATGGACCCACCGACGGGGATCGATCCCAGACCGACCGCGCATCGAGCGAGCGCTCTACCACTGGGCTACATCCCGCCCCAGTTAACCTTTAGGTGTGAGACGAAGCCCAGTGGTAAAGCGCTCGGTTGATATGCGGTCGGTCTGGGATCGATCCCCGTCGGTGGGTCCATTGGGCGGGCTACTTCTCATTCCAGACGGCGAACCACAACTGGTATATCAAAGGCCATGGTATGTGCTATCCTGTCTGGAATGGTACATGTAAAAAGGAAGGAAATGGCTTATTTAACGACGCACTCAACACATTTTACAGTGTTCTACACTCGGTTTTATAACTTACTCTTCTTTGGCTAGCGGACAAACAAAATTTACTAGCCAAGATTAAAATGTTACTCGCCACAGTGCGACACTACTCATTTTGTATCATTTATGAATGTGTTGTAAGTATCTGGATTGTTTTCGCCAAATTACTTAAATCAACGATGAGTTCCGAATTGTACCGACAATTAATACGGACTTCACAGTAATCAATCGGACAACTTCGTAAATAGTGAAATGTTCCGACTGCACAATAATGTCAACAAATTTCATTTGTTTTCGCTGCTAGGACTCTGAACGCACATGGCAAATAATTTAATACTTAGACGTTTTTGGAGTCAGTCGCCAGATGGCGATGATAATAAATTCAATCAATCGCCACGCCAACATTTTGGTCGCATTGGTGACCATTTTGGTCGCAACGTAGAACACTGTTTTATTTATGGTTACATAGCGTCTGATATATGGTTAAAGATCATGCAGATATTGAGAGAGGAAACCCGCTGTTGCCTCTTCACAGGCTACTCTTTTCAATTAGCAGCAAGGGATCTTTTATATACACCATCCCCCCAGACAGGATAGCACATACCACGACCTTTGATGTGCCAGTCGTGGCGCACTGGCTGGAATGAGAAATAGCCCAATGGGCCCACTGACAGGGATCGATCCTAGTCGGACCGTGCATCAAGCGAGCGCTATACCACTGGGATACATCCTGCCCCAGTTAACCTTTAGGTGTGGGACGAAGCCCAGTGGTAAAGTACTCGCTTGATATGCGGTCGGTTTGGGATCGATCCCCGTCGGTGGGTCCATTGGGCGGGCTATTTCTTATTCTAGACAGTGCACCACAACTGGTATATCAAAGGCCATGGTATGTGCTATCCTGTCTGTGGAATGGTACATATGAAAGATCCCTTGCTACTAATGGTGGGAAAATGTAGTGGGTTTTTTCCCTAAGACTATATGTGACATTGTCACAGTTACCAAATGTTTGACATGAAACAGCCATAGAGAGCAAACCCGCTACATTATTCCGTAAGTTTATAAGTGTACCCTAGTGCTGGAGCAAAAACTCAAATTCGGGCAAAATGTGCTACCGTATTTTCCCGTGTATTATGCGCACTTTTTTTCCAGAAAATACAGGTTAAAAATGGGGGTGCGCACTATACATAGCAATAGAAAAAATATTTTTTTTAAATGTCCAGCGATCACCCATGAAAAATCGCCGATCGATAGTTTACAGTACTTTACAAGTTATTAACAGTGTTCATTACAATGAAACGCGAAAACCCTCTTAAAAATCGCTTTTCACTTGTGATGGTTGTAATAAATGCAAAATAAATCTACAAAAGTATCCATACCTGGCCAAAAAGTGCACAAAAATGACAAAACTGGACCATAAATATTTATAATTTCCATGAGATTTAATTCGTCCATTTCCGGCAAACCGGAAATATACCACACTATTATAAATTTAGAAATCTCGCGCATTCACGTTAGCCACGAGAACGAAATGTAATATGCTATATTTTTTTTTTCATATATTTATTAGTCATTTACAGTGTATGGGGTATATAACTTTTTATTTATTTATGCATGTGTGAGTCTGTGACATGTAAGTACGCAAGTACTAGCCTTTGTTTAATGTGACATGTAGGTCTATGTACTCAAATACCTAACTTAAGTTTTGTTTCTTGGTTTCTTGAATATACCGCTTCTTTCGCTTTTCGTTAATTTTGGTGACGGGGAAAACGGTACATCTTGCATTCACTGTCGATTTTGTGGTTTAAAAAAACGGTGCGCATTATATTGTGGTTCATGTTTTTTTTCTTGGAATAAACGTTCAAAGTGGGGGGTGCGCATTATATATAGAGAATAATACATGAGTGACCGTTAGATACCATTTATCTCACAACGAGTTGTTTTAAAATGTATCTAACGAGCGAAAGCGAGTTTGATATGTTTTTAAACAACGAGTTGTGAGATAAATGGTATCTAACGGACACGAATTGTATTATTCTATTTCTTACATATCCGCAAATACCAGGTTTTAACATCTTTTTGGACTAAAAGTTATTTACAGCTGTTGTATTTGTAGCGAACTTACACGTCACAGACACATGATTGTCAGGTTAACTATACGTCACAATGTAATCTATTTCCACCGTGTTGCTTTTCACTGGCTGCTTGGCACTGGTGACCTGGTCATCACCTAGGAGCAGCCAGTCATATGTCATGAAATTGTTAATACACATTCGTGTGTTAACAACCCATGTGTTACCAAAAATAATGCATGGTGTTCTCACCAACGGGTGTGTAAGAAATATAATTTGATACCTCTTTACCATGTATTTCCATCATTCTACACACAGAATTAGTTGCGATTCATGGGAAAATACGTAGTGATAGATAGCCAGGGCTAACCCTGGGTTGCTATTTTTGTTCACCAATTAATTCGCCAATCTTCAATTTCTTTTGCCAATCTAAATATGTATTCGCCAATTACATTTTGGCATTTCAGTCAAAAGATTGGGGTTTTTTTTAGTCTAATTTTTTTTGGTAATATAGTATATAATATGCTAAAATGTACTTATAATTCAGTTCTCGTCTTGTATGTCATTGGAGTGAGTGCTCCGCAAGGCTCAATGGGTAGGTGTAAACCACTTGCACCGACCATTGATCCATAACTGGTTCAACAAAGGCCATGGTTTGTGCTATCCTGCCTGTGGGAAGCGCAAATAAAAGATCCCTTGCTGCTAATCGGAAAGAGTAGCCCATGAAGTGGCGACAGCGGGTTTCCTCACAAAATCTGTGTGATCCTTAACCATATGTCTGACGCCATATAACCGTAAATAAAATGTGTTGAGTGCATCGTTAAATAAAACATTTCTTTCTTTTTTTGTATGTCATTGTTTTAGGGGATCTATTTTTTACTAATCAAATAGTGAAATGCTGCTGATGACTAGGGCTTGCCATAGTCCAGTGTTAAAGCGCTTGTCTGATGTGCAGTCAGTCCAGGCTCAATCCCCTTCAGTGGACCCACTTCTCATTGAAGTCGGTGCACCATGATTGGTACATGTACATGCATGTATATATCCCAAACGAGGCAGTTGTATTTTTTGGTATGCATCAGATAATGATATAAATTGTATGTTTCTCTGTAATTTGAAAGAAGCAAGTCAAATGTGATCCTATATACGTTACCCCAGAGATTCGCCGGACGAAGATATACACTATACTTATATAAAAAATGGGAGTCTGTACGCCTATGCATTTTTCCATTGGTAGCAAGGAATCTTTTATATGCATCTGTTCGTAACCCCAGGTCTACCAAGGATTATAAATAAAAGGAATCTTGATTTCTACTGAGATGGTGTGGGGGGAAAGGTAAATGAACCATTTCCTTCCTTAAGACTGTCTTTCAGTGAAGAACGTTGATTGTTTATTTGCAGATTTCTACGTCAATCCTGACGAGCCGAGCCCAGCGAGTGGGAAGGCAGGAAGCACGAAGATCATCGCCATCGTCGTCCCGATCTGTGTGATCGTTGTCATTCTCGCCATCGTCCTTGGCGTCATCATCATACGACATCGCCGACTGCAGCGCAGCTTCCTCGCGTTCGCCAACAGCCACTACGACACGCGGTCGGGAATGACCACGTTCGGATCAGGAGACGGTTTAGGTGTGTAGAAATCCTTCTCTGCCCCCACTTTGCAGATATTTTGCTTTATATTCGCTTTATAATAGTGTAAAAGTGTGTAAATATAAAAGTGTGGGCCTCCCTTCCCCCCCCCCCCCCCCCCCCCACACCCCCACACACACACACACTTTTTGGCACCTTCCTACGCTCGTTCTTGTGTATAGGTTATTACCGGAAAAAATTCCGGTATCGTCAGTATCATATATTAGGAGTAAAAATTGTATTATGCGAGCCTCTGGCAAGCATAATACATTATTTTTATTCCTAATATATGATATTGACGATACCGAAACCCATGAGGGTAATAATCTCTTTGTCATATAATTTCAAGCTTAATTCAATGTGTTTTTGTAAACTGTACACGCAACTTTAATTCCAGTCGACCATTACTAGATATTCAAATGATGTAGGAATACTGTATGTGGCGCGGTGTATTTTTGAATGGAAATGACGTCAAACTTTAATGACGTCGTTTTGGATGTCTTTACATCAAAACTCGGGCTTAACATTGTTTGTTTTCTGAACGCTGGACAGCTTTCAGTGTAAAATTGCTATTGAATTTTTTTTATTTGATGACTATGAATGCATACGTCAATTATGGAGTGTCACCCAAGTACGTTTGCTTAAATGTCAATAAACCTAGTGCCGTGACCTTGATTAATTTACATCTAATTTGCTCGTTCCAACGTCAGTGTGTATATTTCAGCGCTAAACCTATTATTAGTGATGTCACGCCACTGTTGTTCTGCTAGTTAAGGAGTCTACCATGCTGCCAAACATAGTGACATTCAACCTACATTACTGACATTGTTTACAATTGTCGCAATGAAAAGAATGATAATGGATGATAAAAAGAATACCCCCTTCGTGTCTTGTGATATCATAATTTACCAGCACTCATTGATAAAAGTATAAAAATCCTCGGCAAGCCTCGAATTTCATACTTTTATCAACTCGTGCTGATAAATTATGATATCACAAGACACTCTATATATACTCTTCAAAAAAAGTAGCGGAACTCTAATAAGAATTTACAAATTGCCCAAATTGTAAAGTATATTAGCTGTGGGGAATGGTTATATGATAATAGTGAATTAATTGGGCAAACATTACAACCGGTAGTTCAGTATTACAGTAGGTTTTATGACCACCAAAGATCTTGAAGGATGATTGGGGTCAAAAGTGAAATTTAAAAGTCGCAAATTCAAACAATAAAAATTACTAAAAACAAAACAACAACTGTATGATCAACAGAATGAAAACGATTGACAGAAATAATGTTCCACAGTGATTAATGGACCTTCCTGGAAATTGTCAAAATCAAGAATGACACCCCATGCACGTGTGCGGGGCAACTGCGTGATGCACGTGCAAACTATGGAATGTGTTTCGGTGTGTTGATAAACAGACCTGAATGTTCTTTACTAGGATGTCTGTGGTCAAAACGTATGTTTGGTCTAATAGTCGATATTAACAGTAATATTTCAGGTTCTCCTACTTTTTTTGAAGAGTATATATATATATATATATGCATCATCCCACAGACAGGACAGCACACAGTGTTCGAAATAAGCTGATAAATTATGATATCACAGGACTGTCTATGTATACTTTTTTGTTTCAGATGATGAAGACACTCCCATGATCCAAGGTTTCTCGGATGATGAACCTTTAATAACAGCCTAACATTTGACAAACGCTCCAACAGAGCTGTTCATGTACTGGGTCAACACTAGAGAGCAGCTTATTGGGTATTCGAATCGGGACTCCATTAATGTTTTATGGACATCAGAAAACTCCTGAAAGCATCATGATGGACATCGTAAGTCCTGAATATGGGACTTATGAATAATAATGTTATTGAGGACAGTTAAAAAAAACAAAAAAATCAGCTTTGTTGATACCACAGACCCCTAAATAATAGCTTAATGAGTATCTGGAACCCCTAAAAGCAGCTTAATCTTTATGAATATTACAAACGTCTAAAAACAGTTTTATGATCACCATAAGCCCTTTAACAATAGCTTAATGGATATGTGAAACATCTTAAAAACAACATAAGCCCCTAAAAGTATAATGAATATCAGAACCCATAAAAACATCTTTGTAGACACCATAAGCCCCTAAATATATAATGAACATCAAAAACCCCATGGTGAGAGTTTAGTGATAATCAGAAACACTAAATAACAGCTTCTTGTGCATGAGAAGACATCTCTGACTGCGTCCTAGCAGATGAAATCTCATTTTATTATGACATTGTTTTTTATTATTATTTGTGTTTTGTATATATAGCAATATACTAAATTGTGATACGTGTTGTAGAGAATAATATCAAGAGCCATTAATTTGTTATGCGAGCTACTCTGTCAAAAGATTACGGTCAGATTGTTAATGTGGCATATACCGTACGTGTAATGTTGTACTCGATTGACGAAATCATTCCATCTGTAGGTTAATCTGATTGGCCAGTCATTTGGCCGGGGTTTTTTTTTTTCTTTTGTTTGACACTTATGAATGATGAAATATCCAATTAGCCAGACATTTTGCTTTTTTTTGTGTGTTAATGATAAATGATTTATTGTTATCCATTTAATCATTTATTTGGCTTTTTCTTGTGTAACTCATGAATAATGATTTATCCATTTAGCTAGTTATTTGACTTTCTTGTGTAACTCATGTACAATGAATTATCCATATAACCAGTTATTTGGCTTTTTGTGTACCGTATTTTCCCATGTATTATGCGCACCAATGTATAATGCGCACCCCCCACTTTGAACATTTATTCCAAGAAAAAACCCATGAACCACAATATAATGCGCACCGTTTTTTTTTAATCCACAAAATCAACCGCGAATGTAAGATGTACCATTTTCCACCTGTCACCAAAATTAACTAAAAGCGAAATTAGCAGTATATTAAAGAAACAAAACTTAAGTTAGGTACTTGCGTACACAGACCTACATATCACACAAAATGTAAGATGTACCATTTTCCACCTGTCACCAAAATTAACTAAAAGCGAAAGCAGCAGTATATTCAAGAAACAAAACTTAAGTTAGGTACTTGCGTACATAGACCTACATGTCATATTAAACATAGGCTAGTACTTGCGTACTTACATGTCACACATGCATAAATCAAGACAAAAGTATATACCCATACACTCTAAATGACTAATAAATAAATGAAAACAAAAAAAAAAGCGATTTTTAAGGGTGTTTTGGCGTTTCATTGTAATGAACACTGTCAATAACCTGTAAACTGATTGCTGGACATTTTAAAAAGATTTAGTTTTTTCTGTTGTTATGTATAATGCGCACCCCCATTTTTAACCTGTATTTTTGGTGAAAAAAGTGTGCATTATACATGGGGAAAATACGGTAACTCATGTATAATGAATTATGCAATTAATCAGAAATTTAGCTTCTTTTTGTCTCACTTACAAATAATGATTTATTTGATTAACCAGTTAATTGTTTTACGGTTATCAGAATTTTTTATTTTCTCGTTAGAACCAGAATGAATTAATTTGAAACCCAGAATATGTAAAGCATGGATTTTTTTGGTGGGTGTTAAGAAAATATTGTTCATTAGACACCTAATGTAAATTTTGGTGGGTGTAAAGAATATATTGTTCATTAGACGTCTAATGTAAATGTTGATGGGTGTAAAGAAAATATTGTTCACTAGAAGTTTAATGTAAATGTTCAATCTTTCTGTGACTGGAAAGTATGTCTTTAAAGCAGCTAAAACAAATCCATCCATTTTGGTATTTTTGTGTGTGTGTGTGTGTGCGATTGTAATGTCCGACTTTCTTTGACATTCATTGTTTTATTTGTAGTTAGCAGTCTCAAATTTACATGCAGCATTTTTTAGCTTATTTATATTACACAGATTTTGAATATTGTTTTAGTTATCAAATACATACATGTATGTGTATGTGTGTGTGTACATGTTGTATATATCACAGATGTCAACCTTTACTGATCAACACCTGCAAGACTGGACAAAAATCCATAAGAAATCCATAAGCAAGGTGCAAAAGGACGGGGAACTGATTATTTTAAATTCAAGACAACATGAAAATGAAAATCGAGACTATTAACAAGTACAATTTTGATTAGTGCACATATATCCGCTAGGTGGCACCTCTCGTCCAAAATAAATACGACAAAATGGCCGTTTCCCGATTCACGAAAGGACAACGAAAATCACGAAGGATGGCTTACTTAGATGATAACGAGTCATGTAAAAATAATAATGAAACAAAATAAAACCTGAAAATGCGTGTTACCCATAAGGAATTTGTCCTACGCCCGTAACACTGTCAAATGCTAAAAAATCTGTAAGTCTTACGGGTGATCCGTAAGAGTTGACATGTATGGCATATATTTGTATGTATGTATGTGTGTGTGTGTATATATATATAGAGAGAGAGACACACACACACACAGATACATCAGGGCCATAGCTAGGATTTTTTGTTTGGGGCGGGGCAAGTGAGTAGTTAATAGTCTATAACTCCTTAAACAGTTAAGAAGAGAATTTTCTTTAAGTTTCTATAATGCTTGCCCCCCTGCTAGCTACGGCCCTGTACATGTACATGTAGGCGATATGCCAAAATTCTTTTTAAATGGCCAGCTAATTATATGTAACAATAATAGCTTATTAGAACAGTTGGCTGTTTACTAAGAGGTACATATAGTGGCTGGTTTTATACAAAGCAGTTAGTCAAGGGGCAGATTACTATGGAAGGAACGAAGAAAGTGCAGTTTGAAGCTAAAAGTTAAAAAAATATGGCACACTGGGGGTTTTTTCTGAGTTGTTATATACAAGATTTTTCTAATCTTTACGGAGACTTATTTAGAGGATTAGTAAGTCTAGGCCCATATTTTCGAAGCTATCTTAACGTTACAAAATCGAGAAACCATTGTAAGCTAATGTATGATGTCACTATGGCGTATGCTACAGTGATGTCATAGCCTACTATGTTTTCACAATTTCGTAGCCCTAACATAGTTTCAAAAAGAACTTGGCTTTTTAAAATTCATTTAAATATATATATATATATATACATATATGCATTTTATTTGTTTTTATTGTCTGTAAATCACTGTACTCCAGTCCCAGTGTTTTCTCTATATACAGTTAAATCCCGTTGGCTCGAACTCTGTCGGTGCTCGAGAAAATGTTCGACTCATCAGTTAGTTCGACCGTAACCATTCGGTCAACATCGTAAAAGTGTAACTCATGACTTTGGGTTTTTTTGGTTCGAGCCTTGTGGTGTATTCGACCCTTCCAAGTTCGATTCAATGAGATTCTGCTGTATTTTGGTGAATGTTTAAGTATTGTACCAGGGCTGCACTTACTTAAGGCTAGAGCTTAAATACCAAAAAAAATTTGCTCTTTTAACTGACAGTGTAAAAGTTTATTTTATTTATCTTAAAAAAAGTAAAAAATAACAAACTGTACAATATATGCACTGCTGCGTAACAGTACTGCTGTTGATACGGTAAAAAAGATTCGGTGCTGAAATTAATGTAAATTAACCTATACACATCAGTAAATAAGCCATAATTAACAGTTGCTCTGTACAGGTATACCGGCCTCGGTGGCACAGTGGTTAAGCCATCGGACTACAGGCTGGTAGGTACTGGGATCGGTTCCCAGTCGAGGCATGGGATTTTTAATCCAGATACCGACTCCAAACCCTGAGTGAGTGCTCCGCAAGGCTCAATGGGTAGGTGTAAACCACTTGCACCGACCAGTGATCCATAACTGGTTCAACAAAGGCCATGGTTTGTGCTATCCTGTCCGTGGGAAGCACAAATAAAAGATCCCTTGCTGTCTTAATTATGTGCAGCCTTGGCAGTTGGTACATGTTACGGTATCTTTAACAATCTGTGGAGATTGGCGATTAGGAGACCGGAATGTTATTATGTCTGACAAATTGCTTCAATTACGTCGGTTTCTGTTGTCGCGGTAACAGAACACATCTTGAAAATTCACTTTTTGATTTCTGTTCACGGGATTGGAGTTTTGTTAACTTTAATTTTGTAGAAATATGACTTCTTGCTATTGGATCTGCTTTCTTCTGTTAACTCCTAAAGTGGGAGCTTATCGGAAAGATCTGGTTTTCTTACCTCCCAAAGATGTTGTTTATCTGTATATGTGTGATATTGTTGGGTGTTTTGTTTTTTTATTAGTTCCAAAACAAGATCTGTATATTCTTCACACTCACTAGTTTTCGAGTCGGAGAGTGTTTGAGTTCTGGAGGAATCTGCATATTATGTCTGGTTCTCAAGGAATCCACAATAGTATGTCTGGTTCAAGAGGAATCCACATAGTATGTCTGGTTCAAGAGGAATCCACATAGTATGTCTGGTTCTCGAGGAATCCACATGGTATGTCTGGTTCTCAAGGAATCCCTATGGTATGTCTGGTTCTCGAGGAATCCATGTAGTATGATCTGGTTTTGTTTTTATACTGTTGTACATTTGTTGATATTTATTTTACGTTCTCACTCCAGTGCTATTATAGATTAGCTAACCAGAAGATGTTATCCGACTGTATATATTTTTGAGGAGTTTAATACAACAGAACGTTGATGTATTAAGTACTACATAAACAGCTGAAAAATAATTAGCTTTGGCCATGATCTGAAATGACAATGGATGTAATATATAACGCTCTTGGATATCATTGGTGTGTTTACAAAAGTAAATGGGGAGGGGTGCTTGCCTGGGGTGGCAGTACCAACAGAATCTGGGCACAGTAATAGAGGGTATTTTTCAGGTGCTCAAAAAGGCAGTTTTTGAACAGCATTTTTCTGGGGGTGTAACTTTCCCTAACTTGCACCCCACCCCCCATATACATGTAGGTATGGCCCTGATGTGGTGTCTGATTTGTATATAAAGGACTCCAGTGTAATTTAATGTGTGGTATGGGATTGAGGAAATATTCCAGAGTGTCTTTCATATAACTGGTGGTTAATGTGTGATCCAGTTTACAAGTAGTCTTGAATCATCAGCTTCGTAGCGTAATTGCTCAATTCATTTTTTTCTTTCCGAATGGGCTATTTCTCGTTCCAGCCAGTGCACCACGACTGGTACATCAAAGGCTGTGGTATGTGCTATCCTGTCTTTGGGATGCTGCATATAAAAGATATCTTGCTGCTAATCGAAAAGAGTAGCCCATGAAGTGGTGACATCAGGTTTCCTCCCTCAATATCTGTGTGGACTTTAACCTTTTTTTTTTTTTTTTTTTTTAACATACAAATTAATTTCTTAAAGATTATTAGAGCAAAATCAAAATTTGTTCTTATTCAAATAATTTTTTTAAGAATTCATATCTGTTTGTTTTAAAATAAGTTTTTTCTGTTTATATATAAAAATCAGTTTCCCCCATTTTTCTTCAAAGCTCTATTCATGAGTTATGCAGTTTTACTAAGAGACTGACGAAATGTTAAAACAAAAGAAAGATTTATAGTCCGTCCCATCCTCTGACAAAAATCTTTTTTGTAAATAATTTCAGTTTTATTTGACGTAAGAACAAAAGTAAAAGTGTTTTGGAAACAATAGACTCAGAAATAAATAACTTTTTGTAAATTCCATAGCATTAAAAAAAAGCATTGTGAGATGGACTATAGATATTTGTTTATAATTTATAGACATTTACCCTAGTGGAGCTGACTAGATAAAAAATATATTGTTTTTTTGTGAAACACTTGAAGCAGGCTTTTGTATATATGTATTTTTTTTATGAATCTCTGGAAAAAGGCTTTTGTAGTTGTTACGAGTCTTTGAAAATGGGCCTATTTACATGTAGAGATTTTTGTGATTGACTAGTTTAAGTGAGACTAAGGGAAAGGTGTTTTGTTTTTGTTTTTAATATTTTTTATGAATCATTGGAAGAAGGGCACTGTCATTGTTTTGTGATCAATATAGAAAAAGGGTTATTCCAAAGTTGGTTTGTTTTTCACCCACCTGTTTGTGTTGGGGTTTTTTAAATATTTTTTGTGAATCATTGGAAACTGGCTTTGATCATTTTTGTGAACATTGAAAAAGATCTGCACATGTAGATTTCGTAGGGCTTTCTTTTTTTTTTTTTTGTGTGTGAACCACTGGAAATGTATGTCTGGGGAACCAATTGAAACCGCCTGTGCTAATTTTGATTTAGTAAACTGTTATGGGAGTGGCAGTCCTCTGTGGTGGCTGCCCTCCTATAGACGGATAATGGTTTTGGATAACAATTTTGTTGCTTTATGTGATTCATTAAAACAGCCTTTAAAGTTTTTTTGTGAATTGTTGGAAACAGGATTTTTTCTTTTGTGGGTCTTTGTGAATCATTGGAAGCAGAACTTTAGGAATTGTGTGAACCATTGGAAGAAGGGCACTGTCATTGTTTTGTGATCAATATAGAAAAAGGGTTATTCCAAAGATGGTTTGTTTTTCACCCACCTGTTTGTGGTTCCAAAAGAAATCAAATAGCAAAATGTTATGGTTTCACATACTAAACATAAAAAAATCTATTCTCATTTATCTGGTCCAGCAATACAAACTACACTCGAGCAAGGTTTTAGTCTGAAATGTTTAATTCTCCAAACTACTAGTATGTGAATTTGACTGTTTAAACTGTGTTTATTATTCGATTGTGACCATGTTTTTATTGTATAATAAGTTTTAAAATTTCCATTTTGTATATATGTAGGAGATTCTGACATATCAAATGAAGACATAGTGTATTTTATGAGTGAAGGGTCATGTAAATGTTACGTATGTATGTATATACAGTGCATATGGGGGAAAACCCCCAGACTGTTGAACAATTACGTAAAGCTCTGTGGGGGTGGAGGATCATGGGAAATGTCATAAAATGCTCTTTTTTTGGGGGGGGGCGGGGGGGGGGGGGGGGGGGGGGAGAGTGTTTGTCAGAGTGGTGGAGGGGTTAAGTTTTCAAAAGATTTAATTTTTCATTCATTTTAACTTATTTTTGTACTTATATCCAATTAAGGTTCAATCATGCTGTCCTGGGCACACACACCTCAGCTATCTGGGCTGTCTGTCATGGACAGTGGGTTGGTGTTTAGTTGTTAGTGGTTAGTGAGAGAGAAGAGAGTATAGTGGTATTACGCCTACCCATTGAGTTGTTAAAACTCATTCTGGGTTGGACCCGGTACCAGGCTGCGAACACAGTACCTACCAGCCTTAAGTCCAATAGCTTAACCACAACATCGAGAATTTTTTTTATTTAATAAATTAATTGTTACAAAAGTGTTTTGTTTTTTAAATGTATATATTAGTATCAAATTTAAAATAATAAATAATTGAAACATATAATCCAGTAATGTTTGTTCAAATCGTGTGGTATTGGCAGTGAAAGTGGAAGGGTAGGCGAGACAGGATTATTGTATAACTTAAAAGGCGATAGTGGTCTTAGTGGTACAAACTTTTATGTGGTGTATTTTCTGGGGATCATAAAGAATTTGGGGGGAAAGATTATGTGGTGATGGAGGGGGTATAAAAATGGTAATATATTTCGGTGGCGTAATTGTTGAACAGTCTTATAACAAGTGTATTAAAAACAAATTGTTTACTCGCACACTGGTTTTAGTTCTGAACCTAAATATTAAGACAATTATGAGTGTTTTTTATAAATAATTAATAAAGGGTTTCTGCCAGAAGGTAAAATGGGTATGGTGCCATACCCACATTTTTGGCAGATTTGTTTTTTTTGTTGTAGTTTTTTTGACAGAATTAATTATTATAATTACTGTATGATTTCGTTAACCCTAACCCTAAACTTAACCCATTTTCTTTCCGAGGGGAGGGACCCCATATCCCCTGGTGACTGTGGTTGCATTCAGTTCCATAGCGCCACACCCAAAAATGTCTTTCTGGCAGAAACACTGATGGGAGTATATTTTAAAATTTAAAAAAAGAAAAGTTTTCATGATTTTTTCATGTCCCATGTCCATGCATTTCCTTGGTGCCTGTTACTTGCTTGTAGTTCGCTTTAATATTTTGTCATTTGTGTATTACTGTGTTTTGTTTCTTTTTGTTTTGCTCATTAATGGTTTATTAATGCTTCAATATAAAATATTATGTGTGAATATATTCTTAAACTGTTGCATTCCATTAGGTGAAACGAGTTTGTAATGATAGCTGGCAGGTACCCGAGAGAATGTAACTTAGGGACCAGTCATTGAACTGTTTGTTATATTTTCAAATGTTTTCTCTATTGATCTGTTTACAGACGAACTGTAATAATTTTTTAAAGAATATTTGAGCAAAGAACATATAAACCAAATCAGTTTGTTAAAATCTATAGAATGTGTTTTTATAAACTAATTATATTTTTTAATTCTTTTTTTTTTCAAATACTTTTTGTACATAACAATCAAGTTAAAATTGCAAGGAAATAACCATATTTGATACACATTTTTCAGCATTATCCTGTTATTTATACTTTTAAAATATTTTCATTTAAAATTTACTTTTAATTTTGTCTGAGAAAATTATCATTAATACTTTTGACACAATTATATTTTGCTTATCTCAGACATTGTGCAGGGGGAGGGGGAGGTTGAAAATCTCTGCTCTATGTGACTTATTTTTTCAGGGGGAGCAGACCTGAACCTCCCCCTAGAAACTTTGCTGAACACAATCTTGACACCCCACCCCTTGAACATGCACCTGGCGTCCACTATAGTGTGTTATTCGCTGTGCGATTGTAAGTTGACGGTAGCATCCTGCCAAGCCGATCGTGTTACGTTTTACAGATCGTTTGTGATACGAGGGCAAGAGATCTCTTGATTTGTGTTGATGCAACTAGAAATAAAATACTTTTCTAACAAAACGATGTTCTTTTCGCTTTATTGTATCATATGGGGGCCGAGACGTTGGCCAGTGGCAAAGTGTTTGCTTGATGCTGTTTATTGGGGATCGATCCCCGTCGGTGGTCCCATTGGGTTATTTCTTGTTTCAGCTACTGCACCACGACTGGTACATGTATATCAATGGTCGTGGTACGTTGTCACGGTGTTTGACTTTTCATATTTGGTCCTGTACAACACCGTGTTTTCTTGAACTGGCTTCGACGACGTCCGCGTCTGGGGCAGACTTTATCACGGCTTTTGTGACTATTTTCTTTTACCATAATTCTGTGTTTGTTTGCGACACAGTATGTGCTATAACCATGTTTGGACTCAAAACGGCACCTGCTGCTTTCCAGCGACTCATGAACTGTGTCAAATGTCCGTGTATATCTGGACGATGTGGTAATTGCCAACAATACATGGCAAGATCATATTCATGACATCAAAACTGTGTTCACACGACTCCGAGATGCTAAACTCACAGTCAACCTGACCAAGTGTGAATTCGGAAAAGCTCAGGTGACCTTTTTGGGACATGTGGTTGGTCTTGGGAAAGTAGCTCCTATCACAGCCAAAGTGGACTGCATTCTGAAATATCCTCCGCCCACCACGAGGAAGGAAGTTCGGCGTTTCCTGGGGATGATCGGGTACTACCGGCGTTTCTGTCCAAACTTTGCTACGGTCGCAGCCCCAATCACAGCACTATTAAAAAAGGGAACCAATTTCCAGTGGACAGAGCAATGTACGCAAGCATTCACTCTTTTGAAGAACTTATTGTGTACCGCCCCTATAATGGCAGCACCAGACTACCAAAAACCTTTCACGCTAGCAGTGGATGCCAGTGACGTCGCATGTGGTGGTGTCCTATTTCAAGAGGACGCCCAAGGTCTGGACAACCCTGTGAGTTTCTTTTAAAAAAATTTAATAAACACCAGTTAAATTATTCTATTGTGGAGAAGGAAGCCCTTGGACTTGTCACCGCATTAAAACATTATGAAATTATATGTGAAAGCGGCCAGCCATCTAGTAACAGTATACACCGACCACAACCCGCTTACGTTCATTAATCGCATGAAGAGCACGAATAAACGTGTCCTGAGACAGAGCCTGATGCTACAGGAGTACTCCCTCTCCATTCAGCACATTGCAATATAATCTCTGATTCCTTGTCAAGGATATGATCCTTATGATATCGGAACGTACATAGGTTGTGTTATTCTGGACTATGGTGTGAACTTTGTGATTATGTAACTCTTGTTTTATTTAGTTGTATACTTCGATTATACTCTTTTGATAATTACACATGGAAAAGCCATGCCAAAGAAAAGAACATTGAAGTACTTTTTAATATAAAATTATTGTATGTTTGTTGGACAATTTTCAGGCTGAATGCATGCCAAATTTCCTAAAGCTGAGGGGACGTGTCACGGTGTTTGACTTTTCATATTTGTTCCTGTACAACACCGTGTTTTCTTGAACTGGCTTCGACGACGTCCGCGTCTGGGGCAGACTTTATCACGGCTTTTGTGACTATTTTCTTTTACCACAATTGTGTGTTTTTTTGCGACACAGTATGTGCTATAACCATGTTTGTTTATAATTCACAATGGAATGTTTTATATGTATTTGTAACCCTTTCCCTTACGCTTCTTTGGGTAAAAGGATTAGTTCCTTACTTTATGGGTTTTTATAAAACAATTAGCGGGTTAGCGAGTAGAAAGTTATAGGAGATTTAGTGATGTTAACTAACACAAAATGGCCGTCGGGTAATCTTGAGTACGTCTAAAAATGGTGACTCCAGTGACATCCATTAGACCAATCGGATAGCGAGTTGGCTGGGGTATTTAACGGTTGGCACTCAGTTTTTGAAGCATGTAGGTTATTTCGACCCCTCTGGAGTTGGATATTTTTTCTTTGTGCCATGTGTTTGAACGGATGGATATACACAGCGGGTTCTGGTAAGATACTTTTAGTTCTTGCGTTTGCCTGGTATTTGTTGACAATGTAATGTTATAATTGTGTCTTATTTCCAATCCCAATGTGCAATCGAAATGGAAACCACCGTAAGATAACCTCCAAAATGTTTTATCATAAGTTGTAGGTTTAAATTATATTGATCTTTTGGTTATATAGGTATAGTTAGGGTATCCATGTGATTTTAACCTGAGCTAAAAACCTTTGGCCATATTTGCATAACTACCCATAGTGTAAGTTATTTGCAAGTTATTGTAGTTGTTAGAACTTTAAGAATCTAGGGTTTGATAGATATTCCCCTCCCCCTTGGAGTTATGACTGATCTCTCCAGGGATGTTCTGTTTATTAGATAGATATGTATCTGACTAACTTAGTATAATTAAATTATATTTGAGTGTAATATTGTTTTATACAGATGTCATAAATAAATAATTATAATATAATTAGTGTTGGTGTAGTTATTTTAGTGGATATTAGAGATTGTGGATAGTTTTATCATTAACTAAGCAATTAGACTTTTCTTACTGCACTAAACCTTCATGCGGCGTGGCCAGCTAGACATGTCATACTCCTAGACTGAGACGTAGCTATACAGTTGGCTCCGTTACAGGAGAGTTTAAATTGGGACCTCGGTCCGGGATTTTCTTATTTCATTTAATAGGGGGCTCGAGCTATTTGATATTTAATTTCTGTACAGACAGAATGATTTGCAAATTTGTTGAGTTTTTTTAAAGTCTGTTATATCCACTAAAAAAATACTGACATCATGGAGCAAGACTTGTTGAACAACCCTAATATACCTCTTATTAAAAAAGCAAAAAGGGCAGAGCTAATTGAGCTAGCTAATTATCATAATGTTTCGATCGCCCAGTCAAATAAAGTAGAACAAATCAGGGAAATACTAATTGAAACATTATGTAGCCACGAGTTTGATAAGGAAGAAGATATGTTAGAACCTGTTCAATTAGATGTATCTGACTTAACGTTTGAACAGAGATTAGAACTTAGAAAATTAGAAAGAGAAGAGAAGAGAGAGAGAGAGAGAGAGATAGAGAGATAGAGAGTTCCAGTTAATTAAATTACGATTGGAGCATGAACACAGAATGAGAGAAGGGGAAAGGAATAGTGAGACAAATTCAAATCATCTACAGGGCACAAATGGTTTCAGAATTAATGACTGCTATAGGTCAGTACCTGTTTTTGATGAGACTAAGGTGGACTTATTTTTCCAACAATTTGAGAGGGTAGCTAAGGAGTTAGACTGGCCTAGGAATTATTGGCATTTACTTGTTCAAAGTCGTTTTCGTGGTAAAGCTGCTAAGGCGTACGTGGCATTAGACGATGATCGGGTCCGTGACTACGCTATAGTGAAGGGAGCAGTGTTAAAAACTTACCAGTTAACTAGTGAGGCGTATCACCAGTTGTTTCGCAGTCTTAAGAAAACTGAATGAGAAACTTATGTTGAATTTGTGACCAAGAAACAAAATAGTTTTGATAAATGGACTAGATCGTTAGAAATAGGAAATAGTTTTGCCAAATTACGAGAGGCCATGATTCTAGAGGAAGTTAAAAGTTGTTTACCACCGGCTGTTAAGCTACATTTATCTGACCAAGGTATTGAAAGTGAGACAGGTGCCGCGGAGGCTGCGGACCATTATACTCCGATTCATAAAACTAGTCAGTCTCAATCAGGTTTTGTGAGGTTTAACGAGGCTGGACGAAGAAATAGTGTTCAGGCAGGTTCTAGTTGGAATAACGGTGGCAGTACTAGAGGTAATGTGGGTACCACTATTGGTAAGGCTAGCTCGGTGAGTGATAGTGCCAAGTACAGTTTTGCCAGACAGCGGCCTGGTTCGTTAGGCGGTAGTCAGTTGTCTGCTAATGCTACATTATTCAAGCCACGTTGTTCGTACTGTAAGATGACAAATCACACAGTGGTTAAGTGCTTTTGACGGCAACGAGACAATAAGCAGGTAGTTGGTTTAGTCAGGACTGAGACCGAGTTCAACACTTTGTCATTGCTTACCCCTGAGCGACAGAGATATGAGGAGTATGTGTTGGTGGGGACTATTTGTAATGATCAACAAAATAGTAACCCTAGTCCTGTCTCTATCTTCCGTGACACTGGCGCATGGCAAAGTTTAATTGTAAAAGATGCTCTTAGTCATCCAGACAAGTCGGCAACGGGTAAAAGTATTGTAATCCAAGGTGTTGGTGGTATGTGTTTAACCGTGCACTTACATAAGCTTTATATTCAGTCTCCCTTGGTTACAGGCGAGGTGTTAATTGGTGTTATAGACAGCTTACCTATTTGTGGTGTAGAGATACTGTTAGGTAACGATTTGAGTGAGAATTGTTGTAAACAACACTGTTCATTTTTGGAGGTGTCAGATACACCTGTCCCCAACCGTCTTGAAGTAGTCAGTGATATATTTCCAGCTTGTGTTACTACTCGATCCATGACCAGCCAAAAGTGTTTAATGAAACCAGAGGAAGTTGATTTATCTGATACAATGCTGTTCCGGTGGTGAGAAGAAAATGATAAACCCGAATCTGTTAAAAACGTATGGTCCGAACCTAGTTTACAGTCTGTGGCGTCTGACAAGGTTGAGTTAGGGCAGTTAGTTGAAGGAAGTACCCAATCAGTTGAAGTTGATAGCCCCCATGAAGCTTTGCTACAGCTTAGCTGGAGCAAAGAAAGTCTATGTAGGGCACAGAAAGAGGATGTAACTTTACAATCTGTGTGGAGTAAAGTAGTTGATGAAAAACAGACGACTATGGAAAACGAATGTTTCTATTTACATAATGATGTACTAATGAAAAAGTGTCGGTCCAAAGTAGTATTTGATGAGAATGAGGAATGTGAATGCATGTCTGTGTTAGTGCCTAAACCATATCGGCAGGAATTATTAAGCTTAGCACATGAGAGCTTGTTTGCCGGCCATTTGGGTCGTACAAAAACATATGAACATATGGCATCGGATTATTATTGGCCTGGTATGTTTCGTGATAGTAGTGAGTATATGAGAACGTGTCATGTATGTCAGATGGTGAGGAAACCCAATCAGGTTATTCTGCCAGAACCACTCAAACTGATACCAATTACAGGGCCGGCACTTTCAAAGGTTTTAATAGACATTGTTGGGCCATTGCCAAAGACTAGTCAAGGGAATCAGTACCTGTTGACAATTATGTGTGCGAATATCCGATTTCCTGAAGCTATTCCGTTACGTAAGGTTAATGCTAGTGTCGTTGCGAGAGCTCTGATAAAATATTTCACAATGACAGGTTTACCAGAAGAAATTGTCAGACCAGGGATCGAATTTTATGTCCCATTTGTTTCGACAAGTCTTAGCTCTATTAGACATAAAACAAGTAAGGTCAAGCGCTTATCACCCAGCTAGCCAGGGGGCACCTGAAAGATTCCACCAGGGTTTGAAAAGTATGTTGAAATGCTATTGCAGTGAAAATGGTAAAAACTGGGATCAGGGAATACCTTTTGTACTGTTCGCTGCACGAGACTTAAGCAGGAGTCTTTAGGCTTTTCCCCATTCGAGTTGGTTTACGGTCACACCCCTAAAGGCACACTCAAACTAGTGAAGAGTAGTTGGATGAAGGAGGATAGCTTCGATGATCTACTAAATTACGTAGCTAAAATCAAAGATAGATTATGGCAGGCAACTCAGTTAGCAAATAAACACTGGGTAATGCCCAGACAAAAATTAAATCATACTTTGACAGGAAAGCAAAAGTTAGGGAATTCAAAGTAGGTGATAAAGTCTTAATGTATTTACCCCTACCTAAATCATCCATGCAAAACAAGTACTTTGGCCCATTTTTGATTGCACGTCGGTTTAGTGACACTGGTTATGTTGTCAACACGCCAGGTCGACACAGGGCTACGAGATATTTCCATATCAACCTGTTAAAACCCTACCATGAACGTCTCGCGACTCAACCGACCATGGCAGTGGATGTGGAACCAACTGAACCAGGTGATGACCCCAGTGACACTTCAGACATCCGGCTTTCCAATAGCGAAGTGTTGACAAATCTGAACAATGTGCTGTGCTATCTTAAAGGTACATGTAAAGATGAACTTACTGATACAATCAACGAGTTTACGGATCTGTTTCCGGATGCACAAAGGGTGACAGACATCATGGTCCAGGATATCGAACTCGAGAGTGATACGGTTATACCTATAAAGCAGCACGCGTATCGAGTAAACCCTAAAAAAAGAGCACTAATCAAAGCTGAAGTTGATTATATGCTGGAGCACAATATTTTGGAACCATCCAACAGTAACTGGAGTTCCCCGTGTATACTTGTTCCAAAGCCGGATGGAACTTTTAGGTTGTGCGCTGATTTGCGAAAGGTGAACCAGCTGATCAAAGGTGACTCGTACCCACTTCCTAGGTTGGATGATTGCATCAATAGTGTCAGGAATGTGAACTATATATCAAAGTTAGATTTGCTCAAAGGCTACTTACAAATTCCTCTGTCGGAATGGGCTAAACAGATTTTGACTATCGTCACCCCAGACTCTTATCAATTTAGGTTTTTGGACTCAAAACGGCACCTGCTGCTTTCCAGCGACTCATGAACTGTGTTCTTGAAGACTTGCCAAATGTCCGTGTATATCTGGACGTTGTGGTAATTGCCAACAATACATGGCAAGATCATATTCATGACATCAAAACTGTGTTCACACGACTCCGAGATGCTAAACTCACAATCAACCTGACCAAGTGTGAATTCGGAAAAGCTCAGGTGACCTTTTTGGGACATGTGGTTGGTCTTGGGAAAGTAGCTCCTATCACAGCCAAAGTGGACTGCATTCTGAAATATCCTCCGCCCACCACGAGGAAGGAAGTTCGGCGTTTCCTGGGGATGATCGGGTACTACCGGCGTTTCTGTCCAAACTTTGCTACGGTCGCAGCCCCAATCACTGCACTATTAAAAAAGGGAACCCAATTTCCAGTGGACAGAGCAATGTACGCAAGCATTCACTCTTTTGAAGAACTTATTGTGTACCGCCCCTATAATGGCAGCACCAGACTACCAAAAACCTTTCAAGCTAGCAGTGGATGCCAGTGACGTCGCATGTGGTGGTGTCCTATTTCAAGAGGACGCCCAAGGTCTGGACAACCCTGTGAGTTTCTTTAAAAAAAATTAATAAACACCAGTTAAATTATTCTATTGTGGAGAAGGAAGCCCTTGGACTTGTCACCGCATTAAAACATTATGAAATATATGTGAAAGCGGCCAGCCACCCAGTAACAGTATACACCGACCACAACCCGCTTACGTTCATCAATCGCATGAAGAGCACGAATAAACGTGTCCTGATATGGAGCCTGATGCTACAGGAGTACTCCCTCTCCATTCAGCACATTGCAATATAATCGCCGATTCCTTGTCAAGGATATGATCCTTGTGATATCGGAACGTACATAGGTTGTTATTCTGGACTATGGTGTGAACTTTGTGATTATGTAACTCTTGTTTTATTTAGTTGTATACTTCGATTATAGGGCCTACTCTTTTGATAATTACACATGGAAAAGCCATGCCAAAGAAAAGAACATTGAAGTACTTTTTAATATAAAATTATTGTAGGTTTGTTAGACAATTTTCATGCTGAATGCATGCCAAATTTCCTAAAGCTGTGAGGGGACGTGTCACGATGTTTGACTTTTCATATTTGTTCCTGTACAACATCGTGTTTTCTTGAACTGGCTTCGACGACGTCCGCGTCTGGAGCAGAATTTATCGCGGTTTTTGTGACTATTTTCTTTTACCATAATTCTGTGTTTGTTTGCGACACAGTATGTGCTATAACCATGTTTGTTTATAATTCACAATGGTTTTATATGTATTTGTAACCCTTTCCCTTACGCTTCTTTGGGTAAAAGGATTAGTTCCTTACTTTACGGGTTTTTATATAAACCATAGTTGAGCGTTTTTGAAACCTATTTTGTCTGCCTTGTAGACACCTTAAATGACATTACTTAATTTTATGTTTATGTTAGCCAAATTTAAAAACATCACACAGATGCGTTTTATTGCCAGCTTTCTAATGCACCTAATAAAACAATTTTCGGGTTAGCGAGTAGAAAGTTATAGGAGATTTAGTGGTGTTAACTAATACAGGTCGGCGCTCGGCACTGTTTTTGGGGCAGACTTTATCACGGCTTTTGTGACTATTTTCTTTTACCATAATTCTGTGTTTGTTTGCGACACAGTATGTGCTATAACCATGTTTGTTTATAATTCACAATGGAATGTTTTATATGTATTTGTAACCCTTTCCCTTACGCTTCTTTTGGTAAAAGGATTAGTTCCTTACTTTATGGGTTTTTATGTTAGCCAAATTTAAAAACATCACACAGATGCGTTTTATTGCCAGCTTTCTAATGCACCTAATAAAACAATTAGCGGGTTAGCGAGTAGAAAGTGATAGGAGATTTAGTGATGTTAACTAACACAAAATGGCCGTCGGGTAATCTTGAGTACGTCTAAAAATGGTGGCTCCAGTGACGTCCATACTACTTCCATTAGACCAATCGGATAGCGAGTTGGCTGGGGTATTTAATGGTTGGCACTCAGTTTTTGAAGCATGTAGGTTATTTCGATGGGGTATCCCCCCTCTGGAGTTGGATAATATTTTTGTTTGTGACATGTGTTCGAACGGATGGATATACACAGCGGGGTATGGTAAGATACTTTTAAAATACGTTTGCCTGGTATTTGTTGACAATGTAATGTTATAATTGTTTCTTATTTCGAATCCCGATGTGCAATCGAAATGGAAACCACCGTAAGATAACCTCCAAAATGTTTTATCATAAGTTGTAGTAGGTTTAAATTATATTGATCTTTTGGTTATATAGGTATAGTTATGGTATCCATGTGATTTTAACCTGAGCTAAAAACCTTTGGCCATATTTGCATAACTACCCATAGTGTAAGTTATTTGCAAGTTATTGTAGTTGTTAGATCTTTAAGAATCTAGGGTTTGATAAATATTCCCCTCCCCCTTGGAGTTATGACTGATCTGTTTATTAGATAGATATGTCTGACTAACTTAGTATAATTAAATTATACTTGAGTGTAATATTGTTTTATACAGATGTCATAAATAAATAATTATAATATAATTAGTGTTGGTGTAGTTATTTTAGTGGATATTAGAGATTGTGGATAATTTTATCATTAACTAAGCAATTAGACTTTTCTTACTGAACTAAACCTTCCTGCGGCGTGGCCAGCTAGACATATCATACTCCTAGACTGTAAAAAGTAAAGTTTGTTTTATTTAACGACGCCGCTAGAGCACATTGATTTTTTATCTTATCATCGGCTATTGGACGTCAAACATATGGTCATTCTGACACTGTTTTTAGAGGAAACCCGCTGTCGCCACATAGGCTACTCTTTTTACAACAGGCAGCAAGGGATCTTTTATTTGCGCTTCCCACAGGCAGGATAGCACAAACCATGGCCTTTGTTGAACCAGTTATGGATCACTGGTCGGTGCAAGTGGTTTACACCTACCCATTGAGCCTTGTGGAGCACTCACTCAGGGTTTGGAGTCGGTATCTGGATTAAAAATCCCATGCCTCGACTGGGATCCGAACCCAGTACCTACCAGCCTGTAGACCGATGGCCTGCCACGACGCCATCGAGGCCGGTCTACTCCTAGACTGAGACGTAGCTATACAGTTGGCCCCGTTACATACGTGCTATCCTGTCTATGGGATGGTGCATATCTAAGACTACATGTATATGTCAAAATTACCAGACATCCAATAGCCCATAATTCAATGTGCTCTGGTGATTTCATTCGTGCTCATTTCATTGGATGTGGTGGGTGTGGTGACCAGTTCGTCATTGTGGAGCATCTAATTCCAAGTCTTGGAAGTGATATCCTTCATACATCGTATGTTGGAGACAAAAATTACTTGCATGTACAAGAAGTGTCATCTCGATGGTATGTGGAGAAAATAAACAAAGAAATAACTATTTTAATATCACCTTTATTACTGTGATTTGTAAAATGTAGAAATTATAATGATTTACAATTCAATTGTTTAAAATAAAAAAAAGGATACAAGGTTATACATTAAAATACTACACAGTGAAAATAGATATAATATATGATATGTGATCCATTTTACCAAAATGGGTGTTAATTAACATAACAACAAGAATATAACTATACATGAAATTTAAAGGCACAGTATCACAGCAGTAGACCCACTCCCACCAAAAACAATTCTGTCTGGATTGTGCGACTTGAATTGTACGCTGCACATCACACTGCTGGTAATGGTCGTTTTGCAAACATCTTAAACCGCTGATACCGAACAAAGTATTTTTCAGGACAATTTAAGTTAACATTTTCAGGCACCATTGTGTTGGGTTGTTTAATAAGCCATCTGCTGTGTGACTGCGTCTTTAACTTTGATTATTTGTAATATCGTAAAACAATTAAAAATATATTAAAAATGAGCCTGAGGGCCAGGTTAGGTCTTGTTGGAACAAACAGTTCTTATAACTAAAAGACGTTTATTCCATTTTGTCAATGAACAAACTGTCAATGATTATGTTAAAACACATAATGCCTTTAATGTGTTAATCAGTAAAATGGAAGCAAATAATTTTCTGTTTTAACAAATTACAGTAAAAGTATTGCAAACAAACAGATAAATTTAAAAAAATTCCAAACGGATTTCCAAATGTGGGGAGGGTATGATATTTTTGAAAAAAAGTGGACTTTCAGTGGCTATATTGCAACACTTTTTCTACAGAAGAAACCCATTGGTGCCACATAGGTTACCCCTAGCAAACGGCAACACGGGATCTGTTATATGCACTTTCCCAGTAAGCAATGCTGTGGAGTTTTATTCTCTATGACACTTCTTTTTTTGCAGGGGATGTGTTAAAACCTTTCTTTCTTTCCCTCCCGAGGTAAACAGTGCATGCGCGGTGATGCTTTACGGTGAAGAAGAGGCGGAGGGGGTTATTTTCATCCGTGTATGGCTGTTTATTCAAATACATTTTGGTTCGATGTCATTTATTTACATTCATTCCACAATCTGTGTATTAAAAATGAGAATGCTACCATCTTCCCATAAATGAATTTTTCATGAAGATTTCCGTACTCAACAGATATAAGTAAGAGCCAGAAGATATTTTCAGCAGTTCTTTTTAAATGTTTTGATTGTTTGTTGTGGGGTTGTTGTTGTTTTTTAAAGCAGTTTAATTCTTCCAATGCAAGGTGTCAACATTTTGGCTTGTTTTTAAAATTAATGATTTTAAGTATATTTATGAACAAACGTCTTACGCAATTTTTAAGAAAATGTGCATTTTGCAATTTTCAGAAATGCCGAAGAAACGCCCCGTGCTAAAATAATATGACACTACAGTAAAGAATTACCAAAATGAATACTGGCTCTTAATTAATTCTGTCAAGTATATATTATATGTCTATAGCACACTAACCCATTAAAATGTATCTTGCCTCCTCTATTTTAATAACAGAACAAAAGTAATGGTATGTGACGATGTTCATGCTTTAAATATGATTATGATGCTACCTACCATATCACTAATGTTAATATACATATATCTATATACATACTATACACTGAATTTCATTTCTGATTCCCATTAATATTAATGTATATGTGAACACAATCGTACAAAACAACAAGTTTTAAAAATTTATACAATCACAGTATAAAAAATAAACAAAACTTTGTTAAATCAACCATATATGTACAAGTTCGTTTCATAGAGAAATATACAAACCTTTATCAAGAACAATGGCCAGTTGCAAAAAAATAATAAAAATGTGCGATGATGCATCATTCTGTCATTTCTGTTATTCAATTTCAATGTGGAACATGTCCGTGCGTATGTTTGTTGGAACTATTTATCAACATGTAAGAATTTGCTACATAAAAAATAACAGGGTGGGATGTGTGTGTGTGTGTGTGTTTGTTTAACGACACCACTAGAGCACATTGATTTATTAATCATTGGCTATTGGATGTCAAACATTCGGTAATTTAGATATATAGTCTAAGAGAGGAAACTTGTTAAAATTTCTCATTCGTAGTGCTCAAGGGATCTTTTATATATACTATCCCGCAGAAAGGATAGCACATACCACAACGTTTGATATACCAGTCGTGGTGCACTGGCTTTCCGTTAGTACACAAAAATAAAGAATTGATCATTTGACTGTTTTAGTTGGCCAATGTTATATTACTGTCACTGGAATTACATGTTTGTTTGCACACTGTTCAAGATAGACGGCAGTACACAACTAAAATCAAAATCAAATGGGACATTAAAATGTGTCATGAATGTAAAGCAATGGTTACAGGTTGGACTATATTCATGTCAAATGGAAACAATTACAACTTAATGTTTTGAATCTGTATAGTATAATCCTGAACTATGACCAATGTTAACCTGACATGGTTACTAAACATGGACCAACTGGTTACAAGTTTAGTAAACATGGACTATTATAACAAACAATCTTAAATTAACATAATTACTAAACATGAACCTATTGGTTACAAGTTTTGTAAACATGGACTATTATACCAAAGGATGTCAAACTGACATGGTTACTAAACATGGACTATACTCTTTGCATGTTCACTAAACATGGACTATACGCAGTATGTGAAACTGACATGGTTACTAAACATGGATTATACTGTTTACTAAACACGGACTATGCACAGGATGTCAAACCGACATGGTTACTAAATATAGACTACACGGTTACAAAGCATGGATTATACTGTTGGCGGTTATAGCTGCTAGCACTTGATGCTTTACTGAAATATCAATATGGCTGCCAAAAAAAGGCAGCATACAAAATTTTCTTTCAGTTAACTGATTAATATTCAAAGTGTTATATAAAGCTACATTTGGAATATTTTGTTGGAATATTTGTATTTATATCATTCCTTAAGGCACAAAACGAATTTTATCACACAATTGTCAAATGATTTGTTATAATATTAAGAATATATTAAAAAGGTGAAACTTGTAAATAGTATGAATATACAATTTGAAATTGAGAGTGTAATAAAAAAAATGCTAAGACCACAATAAAATAAATGCTAAATTCACAAAAAGAAAATTCATTGAAGATAAGAGTGGAATGTGATTTTTTTTCTTCTCAATTTATATTTTCAGGACATTGAAAATATTACACACCAAACATCCTATACGTTTAAAGGACAACATTCCTCTCTTGTTTCTTCCAAAAAAAACATGTGGCAAGTCTTTATTTTGAGGGCAGACAGGAAAGAAAAAGTAGGATTTATTTTATCATGGCTTGATGAAGATATGTCTGAATTTGATTTACATCAATAATAAAAACAACCATGGATTGCAATAATGGAATGTGATATACATATACATATATATTGTCATGGCTGTCCAACAACTTTCTTAACTGTGTGCTGTGATCTGGACGTTTCTCAAATAATTTTACTATTGGGCAACAGAATATTAACTTTTACATTTAGTAGTAATTATTTGTACATTTGCTTGTATTGTGTAATATCTGGAACTATGCCATTTATTATAGGTATTGTTTAATGAAACTCTTTGTGAAGAAAAACGAAATTGCTTAACTATTGTTATTAGTGATCGTTTGGATGCATAATGCTAGCTACATTTAGTTGTATTAGATAATATGTTTATAGTGTATAAAACTGTTTGTAAATAGTTGCCATAATCTATTTATGGGATATTGGGGCCTAATATATTACGATCGCTAAATGTGTTAATTTAATGTTAAGTCCGTGTTTTGGCCTTGCGGTCTTCGACTTTATTTAATTCCCAAATTTATGTGCATATAAAAGTTATAATACAAGGTTGACATTAATATTATTCATATAAATATGTCCTCAATTGCAAAGTGTGTGTACTTACACACTGAAAACATCCCATGGACTCATAAATAAACCTGTCATAAATTTCCGTTTGATCGACTGTTCTAACATGGCTGCCGGGATTGACCTTGCCCTTCTGTAAAGTTTATTTTCCTCCAAAACTTGTACGATCGATTAGCTATTTTCTTAGTTATCCCTATCCTAATAGTTTGTACATTATGGCAAATCATTTTATTAATTAAGTGAGATAATAATTGTAAAACTGATTTCTGTAATATTAGCGCGGGTTTTTTTTAATTTTAGGAACTATATCCTTGTACGCTGAGAACCTGTTTACGCATACAGGTTGCTAAGGTTATTATATATCGGTGCACAATGTTTGTAAACAACAGTATAAAAATGCTGTTTTCATAGTTATCCCAAAGGCTTTTTCATTAAAACTATTTTATATTGAAATAAGACCAAAATGCAATTGTGTAACGATAGTGTTATGTTTGTGCACATTAGAATTTGTTTGTATTAGTAGCTTGAATTCTCAATGTAGGCCTATTTGCAATGCACCATAGCTTGTTTTTGTGCCTGGTAAACAATGCTTTTATGAATATTCTAAAGGCTTTTTCTGTGAAATTGTTTTACGCTAATTTTAGATTGAAAAAACAAAACAATAAGAAATGCTACTTTTATATTTATGCACTTTAGAAATTTCCAATATTGTTTCAAGTTGGTAATGCTTTTGCTATGGGCTAAACTGACATATTTATAAAGTTGAAGTTTCCCAGGATTTAGAGTGTACATTTACAAACTGTACGTCAAGTCTCCTTTATTTTTCCCTAATATGTTTCCTTCCTGCCTTGGAATTAGCCACTGGCGAAGTCATAGGTTAAGTCCAGGGTGGGCGTGCCTGAACCTTCGGAATATGGGCACGTTAAATGAGTTGATTTATCGGAGTAATATTTATAAGCAACTGCAGTTTATATTTATTGGAGATACAGTCCCCATTGGTTTAATATAACTGGAGCTGAAAGGAAGAGATCTATCTATCTGTTGGAAACTTACCTGTGAACATTAACTTTATTTTCATTTACACATAACTTTTAAATAAATTTATAATTCTGGAAACTGGAAAACTTCGGCTTTGTTATCTGTGGATGTTATTTACATTCTCTGGACACTGTTGATATCCTTGAGACGTGGCCACAACAATATATATATATATATATATATATATATAACCAGTTATATTAAAGAACATTAAAAATTTCATGATGCATGCTGCCAAAGGTACCAGACACATATGTGAACATGAAATATGGCGTAACAAGAAATTGACACGACGACGTGCTGTAAGCAAGCCATGAGCTACATACTATTGTAGCAATCTTAAAATTTGGCGAGATCCAAATAAGTGACAAGATATAATAATAGTAGCAGTAACATAAAACTTTAGCGAGGTTGTCATATCAGAAACTTAAACTTTTTTTTTAAATAATTAAGTTTTTATGAATAATGACTTAACCTGATCATATGAGTAATCATTGTAAAGATCCACAAAGTTGAAAAACTAACAGATTACTGACACAAGAGACTGTTGGGACAACCGCGTAATACAGGATCAGTAACCCATAGGAACAGGGAGGTTGGGGGGGTGGGTTGGGTGGGTGTGGGAACGTAAAATTTACCTTTTAGTCTTAACTATATACACAAACAAAAATAATATTTAAAACACCTGAAAATTGTTATTCAAATCAATGCTATTTTGTTAATGTTTGTTTTGTTTAATGACACCACTAGAGCACATTGGTTTATTAATCATCGGCTATTGGATGTCAGACAGTTACATACCTCACACAGCCAGACAGACACACACACAAAGACAGACACACACATACATACAGACAGACACGCACACACACACACACACACACACAAAGACAGACACACACACATACATACAGACGGACACGCATGCACACACACACACATACACACACACACATACAGACACACACACATACAGACACACACACACACACAATGCATCTATGACAAGGTGGTGGATGCATGCATGCATGCTGTGGTTTAAAAGAGAAAAACAACAGAAGGTAACATTTGACTTTTAGTTTGTTTTTAGCAAAGAGACTGTATAGACAGATGGATGGACGGACAGAAAACTATTGGCTCTACAGATACTGAATACCAATTGCATAATAACAGCAATTAAACTGTGCATTTTGCTGAACTTTTAAATAGCTGATTTTATACAATTTTAATTTCAACAACTTTGTCTAACTCACTATAAAGGGCACCCTGTATAATAAGTATTTGTCTACAAAGGGCAATCTAGTTGTAACTTATGCACACAAATACATGTACTGTAACTCTATATAAAGGACACCTCGCAATACAGGCTATTTTTGGTTACATATGAATACACGTTACAGTTAAAGTTTGTTTTGTTTTACAACATCATTAGAGCACATAAATCATCGGCTACTGGATGTCAAACCTATTCATACAAATAATTTTATACAAAGGACACCTCACCATAAAGGACATTTAGTGTAAATCCAGTGAATGGCTTTCATAGCGAGGTTTAATTTATTTCTATGGATCACATCCATGTACACCCACATGTAGCTTATACTAAAACGTCATAAAAAGAATAAACTATATTATGTAAAAGAAATTACTATTTTCAGATGATACTCTACTCAGCTCTTGGAGGCTTTAAACTACGATGATAATATTTCTGTTCTAGGCTACATATCTCAGTCACTGGATAAACTTGGGCTTAAAGCTGGACTCTCAAAAATAGTTTTAATAGTTAACCATTAGGAATTTTGCGAATTTCTAATGGCGGCTATTACAAGTAACTCTTCTGAGGGTGAAAACATAAAAGTTATTAAACCTATGCTTTGTATTTTGCATTGCTAAAAGATAAAGTATTGTGGGGGGGGTAAAGATTTTCAGCTTTTTATTTATTTATTTTTTTGCAGTAGCAAAAGATATAGTATTGGAGGTAGATATTTTCAACTCAGTATTTTGCAATAGCAAAAGATAAAGTATTGGGGTCTAGACACACATGTAGAGTTTCAACTGTTTATATTTTGCAGTAGTAAAAGATACCGTATTGTGGGATAGAGATTTTCAGTGTCCATAATTATATAAATTTACATATGGTTTCCAAGTATGTATTTCTTAATTCGAAAAACATAGGCATTGGACATGGGGGAAGAGGACATGCACTTATCCTTCCAAATCTGAGTCACGTTTTACGAAGCGATCCGAGTGCTAAGATCACTTTATACATGTGCGTAGCTATCTTATGCTCTTGGTAACTTTGTAAAATGGGACCCTGAAGATTTGGCATAAGCCCTCCTCTTCCCCACTGATCATATATATATACATACACAGAGAGAGAGAGAGAGAGAATGTTGGAAGTATACGATCTATTGCCTCCTTGCATTGAAAGGTAAATTATTATCCAACTGGCCTCTTTCCAAGTATGAATAACGAGCTCATAAGATTTTAAATGTCACCAGTTTTAAAAAAAAAAAAATTCTATTAATGTACATATACTTTTTATCTCCAACTATTTGTGGCAGGGGGTTATCTTGGGTTTTGTAATTGGGAGAATTTTCTGTTTTGTTTTGTTGGGGGGGGGGTGTTTGGGGGGAGGGGTAAAAATTATTTTAAAATATTTTCTTAAGACCTGGAAAGTGGATACTACAGCCTCCAAACTTTAATTTCACAATTTCCGAAACAGCACATTCATGAACTACGAGCCCTGCGACTGCATCGCTTAAACCGCGGAACCAATCGGCATGGCACCTCCATCCTCTGCGTAGCCGTAGTTGTACCCACGGTCATTGTGCTGGGGGCGGTTGTCGTACGAGGGTATGCTTTCGCGGGACGAGTTGTGTCGGTCGTCCATAGAGGGGTTTACTTCTCCTTTTTCTTGCGGAAATCCTAAAATGAAATAAAACAATTAATTTACATTAATTAAGAAACAGTCCAAACCAAATAGTTAACAACTAAAATTGTTAACAACTATGATAATTTATTCTCCTACCTTTAATTACCGTTAGATTTTCTCCACTTTTTGTCCACACATAAATCGTGAAAAAAAAATATTACAGTGACACAGATTCCACATATCAGACTGTAACGATGTCATCGATATCGACTTCACTGATATTGCATCGGGAAAAATACATGCAGTTTTCTTTCGTCTGCCATTTAGCTTTTTTATGGAATACTCTTCAAGAGGGGTGAAAGCCTCCTAAGTATGTGATGTAATTAATCTGATGTCATGACGAGTGGGTTATACCTTATCACATGTCATGGCATTGCTCATTATGCCATACTGACCCACCCCTCTTGAAGAGAATTATATCCACCCCTCTTGAAGAGTATTATACCCACCCCTCTTGAAGATAAATTTTTCAAACATTAAAAGAAACTTGAATTCTGGGAGTACTGCTAAAGCAATACATGTCCACTACCGGGCCCAACACATTTTGGTATCTCCTAAATTCAAGGGCCATAACTTCTTTGTGGAAAAGTGGGTAAATCGTCATGAAAGTCAAACTTGATCTGTAACAGTACATGATAAAGCTATAGACAAAATTTCATCTCAATATCTTCAGGCATTTGGGGAAAAAAAAAGAGTCTGGATTTTTTTTTTTTCATATCCTATAAGTTCAAAGGAAGGAAATGTTTTATTTAACAATGCACTCAACACATTTCATTTACGGTTATATGGCGTCAGACATATGGTTAAAGACCACACAGATCTTGAGAGAGGAACCCGCTGCCACCACTTCATGGGCTACTCTTTTCGATTAGCAGCAAGGGATCTTTTATATGCACCATCCCATAGACAGGATTGCACATACCACGGCCTTTGATGTACCATTTGTGGTGCACTTTTTGGAACGAGATATAGCCCAATGGGCCCAATGACAGGGATTGATCCCGAATCGACTGCTCATCAAGCGAGTGTTTTACCACTGGGCTATGTCCCGCCCCTTCTGTAAGTTCAAGGGCCATAACTCTGTCAAAAATGGATAAATTGCCATCAAAGTCAAACTTGATCTGAAACAGTACATGATACACAAAATGTTAGCTCAATATCTTAAGGCACTGTGAACAAAAATCCGAAAAACTATGTGTGACAGATGGACAGGCGGACGGACGGACGGACGGACAAAGAGAGATGATTTTATCAAACAAGTGTCAGGATTCTTGTATTGCCTGAGCAAGAGCGAGGATAATACATGAATCCTCACACAAGTTTGTTAAAATCAGTACAATACACACGCGATGGTAATAATTTTTTCAAAGAGTCTTTTTAACAACTAATGGTTCACTACACCCTTATAGCATATACATATTTCTGAACAATAACAGTCTTTTTACAGCTAATGGTTCACTACACCCTTATAGCATATACATATTTCTGAACAATAAGAGTCTTTTTACAGCTAATGGTTCACTACACCCTTATAGCATATACATATTTCTGAACAATAAGTCTTTTTACAGCTAATGGTTCACTACACCCTTATAGCATATACATATTTCTGAACAATAACAGTCTTTTTACAGCTAATGGTTCACTACACCCTTATAGCATATACATATTTCTGAACAATAAGAGTCTTTTAACAGCTAATGGTTCACTACACCCTTATAGCATATACATATTTCTGAACAATAAGAGTCTTTTTAACAGCTAATGGTTCACTACACCCTTACAGCATATACATATTTCTGAACAATAAGAGTCTTTTTAACAACTAATGGTTCACTACACCCTTATAGCATATACATATTTCTGAACAATAAGAGTCTTTTTACAACTAATGGTTCACTACACCCTTATAGCATATACATATTTCTGAACAATAAGTCTTTTTAACAACTAATGGTTCACTACACCCTTATAGCATATACATATTTCTGAACAATAAGAGTCTTTTTACAACTAATGGTTCACTACACCCTTATAGCATATACATATTTCTGAACAATAAGAGTCTTTTTAACAACTAATGGTTCACTACACCCTTATAGCATATACATATTTCTGAACAATAAGAGTCTTTTTACAACTAATGGTTCACTACACCCTTATAGCATATACATATTTCTGAACAATAAGAGTCTTTTTACAACTAATGGGTCACTACACCCTTATAGCATATACATATTTCTGAACAATAAGAGTATTTTTACAACTAATGGTTCACTACACCCTTATAGCATATACATATTTCTGAACAATAAGAGTCTTTTTGCAACTAATGGGTCACTACACCCTTATAGCATATACATATTTCTGAACAATAAGAGTATTTTTACAACTAATGGTTCACTACACCCTTATAGCAACATATTTCTGAACAACAAGAGTCTTTTTACAACTAATGGGTCACTACACCCTTATAGCATATACATATTTCTGAACAATAAGAGTATTTTTACAACTAATGGTTCACTACACCCTTATAGCAACATATTTCTGAACAACAAGTCTTTTTACAACTAATGGTTCACTACACCCTTATAGCATATACATATTTCTGAACAATAAGAGCATTTTTACAACTAATGGTTCACTACACCCTTATAGCATATACATATTTCTGAACAATAAGAGTCTTTTTACAACTAATGGTTCACTACACCCTTATAGCAACATATTTCTGATGAAACAAGTCTTTTTACAACTAATGGTTCACTACACCCTTATAGCATATACATATTTCTGAACAATAAGAGCATTTTTACAACCAATGGTTCACTACACCCTTATAGCATATACATATTTCTGAACAATAAGAGTATTTTTACAACTAATGGTTCACTACACCCTTATAGCAACATATTTCTGATGAAACAAGTCTTTTTACAACTAATGGTTCACTACACCCTTATAGCATATACATATTTCTGAACAATAAGAGCATTTTTACAACTAATGGTTCACTACACCCTTATAGCATATACATATTTCTGAACAATAAGAGTCTTTTTAACAACTAATATGGTTCACTACTGTCTTTCTTGTGAAAGTTCCAGCACAACTCGTGAGATATGATTGCAAACTTCACTCGATGAGATATAAATCGTATTGTTCGTTTTAAGCGTATTTTAAAATTGCTGTATATATATACCGGTACATATATCATAGCCACATCGACAAAAGGCAAAATGGACCCTGAGTGATTGGATGGGTGGGATAACGGTTCTTACAAAGAACAAGAATTCTGTATAATTAAAGGTACACACACTAGTTTTAGCCCGTAAAAATGGACACTAAGTTTAGTGAAATCTACAAACCTGCAACTCATATTTGGATAAAGTTATAACAGAGACAAGCTAAAGTCAGTGATGTTTAAACAGGGAAATACCGTCACAAATAACTAGAGCTTGTCTCGATAACAATTACTTGTCAGACGAACGTGCGTTTTTAGAATTATTAAAAAAATGCATTTTGGGGTATTGCAAAAGTATGGCTGACCAGAACCACTTCAGGTGCACGAAAATTAATATTCTAAATAATAAAATGTAAAGTACCTGTATTTCTAATTTAAATTATCAAAAACGGCTTTAATTGAGAAAAATATATATATGTCTAAGTGTTTAAAAACTAGGGTTTGTCCCTTTAAACGTTTACCAAAAAATGTGGGAGCCCCTTGTAAACGTGATGATTTATTAACCCTTATTCTGTCACTTTCTTTTTGGAAAATTTGAAGAATTTTCACCTATTATACATTTCTAGTAATATTATTAAAATCTGTGGATGGGTCATTTTTATTTAACAAAAAAATAAAAAATAAAAATACATAAGACATACAACAATTTAGCAAATATTTGGATATGTCATTCTAAGGTTATTCATTGGCACACTTTCCTTAGATGAAAACAATGCTAAGTGACGTCATAGTGATATGTATACATGTATATTAGTTAATGAATCAATGAATAAATGAATGAATGAATGAGTGAATATTTAGCAACACCCCAGCACAAAATACATTTTGTCTATTAGGTGTTAAAGAAAAGTATATTTTCATTTCAACTTATTTTTGTGCTTTTATCTTTGTTTTTGATATCCACATCAACAAACAAAAAGATATTTCTTAAAATTTTATTTTAAAATTTGTTAAATTCCATAAAAATATAACATACATGTAATTCACATTAAAAAAAATTAGATTTACAAAATTCAATCTGACTTTTAAAATCAGTAATCTATATTAGAATGATTTCTATACATGTTTTCTGCTATAAAATACAGATCTAAGAATCATATACAATATAAAATCTGATAACTGTAAAATATGAAGAAATACATTTACAAGTTTTTATATTTATATTTATCTTCACTCAGATATATTTTTATTTCTGGTTTGATGTAAAGAAACTGTCCAGAGTTATCAGCCCTTGTAACATATTTCTGACTAATGACTAAAATCACATATTCAATATATCTTTTTATCATCCATTAAAGGCTTTTCTAGGAGATATCGCTAGCACTATAATTTGCGATATCTCCTGCGATATTCTCTTAGGAGATATCGCAAATTATAATCATGATTGGTCAAATTATAATCAAAAGACATTACTTTGTTACGTCACTCTGTATTTTTCAGCGCTAAACCTGTCACTAGTGACGTCATGCCACTGTCGTTCTGCTGGTTAACAAGTCTACCGCTGCCAAATATATTGACATTCTACTCACATTACTGACATTGTTTACAACTGTCGCAAATGAAAAGAATGATAATAGATGATAAATGGAATACCCCTCTCGTGTCTTGTGATATCATAATTTATCAGCACTCGTTGATAAAAATATAAAATCCTCAGCAAGCCTCGGATTTTCATACTTTTATCAACTTGTGCTGATAAATTATGATATCACAAGACATGAGGGGAGTGTCCTCTATTTACCATAATTAGAATATTAATCTTTGTATATTTAATGTGTTTCTGATAATCATAATATTTTAAAATTTGATTTCTAAACTGGATTTTATTTTCCAATTAATATGTATGAAAAAAATTATATACAGTGAAACCCTACTAAACCGGACACCCTCAGGATCAAGACAAATGTCGAGTTTCAAGAGGGATACAGTTTAGAGAGGTTAAGTTCTGTCTTGTTTTTTAAAAAGTGACTGTAAAGCATCTGGTTTTCATAGAATTCCGGTTTACAGAGGTTAAGTTCTGTCTTGTTTTTTAAAAAGTGACTCTGTAAAGCATCTGGTTTTGAGAGAATTCCGGTTTACAGAGGTTAAGTTCTGTCTTGTTTTTTAAAAAGTGACTCTGTAAAGCATCTGGTTTTGAGAGAATTCCGGTTTACAGAGGTTAAGTTCTGTCTTGTTTTTTAAAAAGTGACTTTGGTTTACAGAGTGTCCGGTTTTGAGAGAATTCCGGTTTACAGAGGTTAAGTTCTGTCTTGTTTTTTAAAAAGTGACTGTAAAGCATCTGGTTGTGAGAGAATTCTGGTTTACAGAGGTTGAGTTCTGTTCTGTTTTTTAAAAAGTGACTCTGTAAAGCATCTGGTTCTAAGAGAATTCCGGTTTACAGAGGTTAAGTTCTGTCTTGTCTTGTTTTTTTAAAAAGTGACTCTGGTTTACAGAGTGTCCAGTTTTGAGAGAATTCCAGTTTACAGAGGGTCTGGTTTTGAGAGGTTTCACCGTATTAAGAAAAAATAAGAAAAAATTGAGTTACTTGTACAAACATTGGAATGATCAAAAACACAGTGAATAAACAAACACATTAATTCTAAACATTAAATATACAAATTCTAAAATTCTAAACATTAATTTTTTTTTTTTTAATATGTTATTTTAGTCATTAGTTGAAAGCATCTTACCAAGGGCAGTAAACTCTGTTTCTTTGAACTAAGATAAAATATTAAGATTTGTACCTAGACGGCTTTGTTTTAGTTTCGGGCAAGATCAATTATAGATCGACCTCTTGTAGAAGCTATTTTACTTTTGACCGAGTAGATTGTAAATCTAATACAAGATCTCTTTGTTTGCCTTTTTTTTTTAAAGATGACCAATGTAAATTAGTGTCACTGTTCATTTAGTTCAACACTTGTTACTGAATGTCACAGGTCACTTGGTTTAAAGTTCACAGTCCATTCGCCATATAGGACAGGTTGATTAATGTACTGGATTCACCCTGCCCATAGTCGAATTAGCCAACTGCTATTTTTAATTTAAAGCAGCTACAATGTTTAGTATTTGGCTAATAATATTAGGAAGTTTTAAATAATTTTTAAGGAAATATTCTACATACTGTAATAGTATCTCAAAATAGCTAAAACATACAATGTAATTATTTTCAGTGTGAAAAATTAATTTTTTTTTATCTCTGCATAAAATGTTTTAATTTTTTTTTATCTCAGCATAAAAAATTTAATTTTTTTTTTATCTCTGCATAAAGCATAAAGCAGAGACAAAGGGATATTTTGACACAGTTTCCACATGAAAAACTACACACTGGGACACATGTATGAGATCTTGAGAAAATGCTAACTTGTTCATCCTATATACATAACAATCAATTTTTAAAAATTAAATGCTCTCTCTCTTTTTTTGGGGTGTGTATTTTTATGCTTGTTTTTCTCATCCTGATTCATTTCATTTCAATTTATTATCATGCTTCTATCCAATTAAGGTTCAAGCATGCTGCCCTGGGCACACACACACCTCAGCTATCTGGGTTATCTGTCCAGGACAGTGGCTTACTTGTAATTGTTAGTGAGAGAGAAGAGGGTGTAGTGATCGTACACCCACCCAATGAGTTGTTAAA
This sequence comes from Gigantopelta aegis, assembly GCF_016097555.1. Classification (NCBI taxonomy): domain Eukaryota; kingdom Metazoa; phylum Mollusca; class Gastropoda; order Neomphalida; family Peltospiridae; genus Gigantopelta; species Gigantopelta aegis. The sequence goes on along the minus strand of NC_054710.1, from coordinate 11,022,314 downwards.
ACTCGTTCTGGGTGGGAGCCTGTACCGGGCTGCAAAATCTTTGTAAAATAATAATACATTTACTCAATGGATAAGAGAACAAAAAGGCACTTGGACCAACCCCTAAAAATTGCACTCAATAATCATTTGGCATTCATAAAATAAAACTGAAAAGGGGTGGGGGACACTTAAAACATTTTATGGGACATTTACCCTAGCTTGTATATATATATATCTGAAGCTAGCTTATATAATTCTTGTGTAGCATTTTAATGTTTTCTTTTCTTATTAAATATCAGTCGTGAAAATAAAAAGAGCCAAAAAGAAGAGTAAAGAAGCAACGATGAATAAAAATCAATGTACATGAAGATATGCTTATGTAAACTGTGAGCAACAATTCTGCTTAATTCTGATTTCCATTTCTGATTAAATATTAAATTAAAAAACAAAACAAAAAAACATTTCTCATTTGCTAGATTAAGAATCTGTGTATAGCATTTTCACATGATCATTGAATATTGTTGTACATACACACTATACATATAGCTATGATATTTTGTTCTTTCAGAAAACAAAATGAAGGCAATGTAATTCAGGCCACCTCTAAACAAAATGAGGGCAATGTAATTCAGGCCACCTCAATACAAAATGATGGCAATGTAATTCGGGCCACCTCAATACAAAATGAGGGCAATGTAATTCGGGCCATCTCAATACAAAATGAGGGCAATGTAATTCAGGCCACCTTAATACAAAATGAGGGCAATGTAATTCAGGCCACCTTAATACAAAATGAGGGCAATGTAATTCAGGCCACCTCAATACAAAATGAGGGCAATGTAATTCAGGCCACCTCAATACAAAATGAGGGCAATGTAATTCAGGCCACCTCAATACAAAATGAGGGCAATGTAATTCAGGCCACTTCAATAAAAAATGAGGGCAATGTAATTCAGCCCACCTCAATACAAAATGAGGGCAATGTAATTCAGGCCACCTCAATACAAAACAAACTGTTCTCTCTCTTTTTTTTTCATATACATGTAAGTTTGCAACTTTAATTTCAGGATGTGTAACAGTTCAGTGCATAATAAATTTAAAATTGTGTATCTTAAAATGTTACTCGTGAATAGCAGGATAGTTTGTGTGAAATATTGTGGCCTGTGCATAGCAAGCTCACGATTCACAATGTGTTGTAGAACAGACTATTCCTTATATTTACAACCTAGGCACTGAAGTTAAAAGTTTTGTTTTGTTTAACAACACCACTAGAGCACATTGATTTATTAATCATCGACTATTGGATGTCAACCATTTGGTAATTCTGACACGTAGTCATCAGACGAAACCCGCTACATTTTCCCTAATGCAACAAGGGATCTTCTATATGCTCTTAAATATTCCCACAGACAGGATAGCACATACCACAGCCTTTGACCAGTTGTGATGCACCAGTTGGAACGAGAAAAAACCCCAATCAGTTGAATGGATCCACCGAGGTGGTTCGATCCTGTGATGCAAGCACCTCAGGCGAGCACTCAACCGACTGAGCTAAATCCCGCCCCCAGTTTAAGGACAAAGGAAAATAAAATATGCGTACTTCAAACTATATTTGTTGTACAATTAATTAGTAACATGTATTGTGGTTTAGTCGTATAGGTTTATGATGCTTTGTGAAAATGATGCTAGAACTACAAAACAAAAACACAAAGATGGGTGGGGCAATGGAGGTGAGGGGAGGGGCAAGTTGAAGTGGTGGGTGTTTCGTATATTTTGAAAAAGCACATGGGATTCAAATCACGGGGGGGGGGGGGAAAAACACCTCCCATACCATCGTACTAGATCTGGCCCTGGAATGTTATAATAATCCATTGATAAACAGTCATAATAATTATATATAATATGTACATATTATTGTGTATAGAGAAATACTGGTTGCAATTGTTTAAGGCAGTATAAATGCATTTATAATATTAATATACACATGTATGTGACAATATATAAAATATACATACATGTACATATAACATACTAAATATATTGCAATATAAACAATTACATGTATATCTATACAATTAATTAGAAATTAATTACAAAAGCATAATCTGTACAATAATTACTAATATTTACATTCATTTTGTAATATTTTGATTTATAAAATTATGTACAAATAAACATTTTAAAATTTAAATAAAGTATTTAAAATTATAAAAATAATTACTGTAGTTTTTTGTTTTTTTTACATAAACAGAGGTAATATCCTCTATTGTTCAAAGATTATATCTATTATGTTAATAATAAACATTAATAAAGGCCCTTTCACACAAAAAGAGAAAGAGATGGGATAGAAATAAAGACAGACAGAAAATTGATATTGTTTTTGAAATGAGTTAAGTTCTCTTAGACTAGTTAGTGAAGCACAGAACATATCAAATAACTCATAGTTTTAAATAAATTGTAGCCCCAACTGAGAATAATCTATTGGAAATAATCCAATTTGAGAGAGACATTTTAAAGGGACATTCCTGAGTTTGCTGCATTGCAAGACATTTCCAACTAATAAAATATTTCTACGATTAAACTTACATATTAAATATATTTTCTTGTTTAGAATATCAGTGTCTGTATATTCAATGTGTTTCTGGTCATCTGAATATTTTTAGTAAATAAAATGAAATTTAACCTAGTACAAATATTAGAACGATCAGAAACATGTTTAATATACAGCCAATAATATTTTATGCAGAAACATATATTTGATATGTAATTACCATCATTAAAAAGTCTCTGATAGTCGATAACATCTTTAAAATTCCAGCAAACTCAGGAATGTCCCTTTAATAATACCTATAGTGTATTTGAAATACGTGTAATCCATTTTTAGAAGAGACAGACAGACAGAGAGACAGACAGACAGAGAGACAGAGGGAGAGACACAGAGAGAGATATTGATAATAATGTTTTACATGTGCCATTTTTAGTATATCTGGAGAAGTTAAAGGGACATACACAAGTTTCAACCCGTGAAAATTAACACTAAGTTTAGTTAAAGGGACAGACCCTAGTTTCAACCTGTAAAAATTAACACTAAGTTTAGTTAAAGGGACAGACCCTAGTTTCAACCTGTAAAAATTAACACTAAGTTTAGTTAAAGGGACATACCCAAGTTTCAACCTGTAAAAATTAACACTAAGTTCAGTTAATCTACAAACCTGTAACACATTTGGATAAAGTTATAATTGAGTTAAACACGAGTCTGTGACTTTGAAATGGTGAAATACTCTCTAAAAATAGACTAAAACTCGACTCCATAACTGTTACTTCTCAGACGCACGTGCGTTTTTAAAATATGAGAAATGCATTTTGTGGTATTAAAAACACCAGGATAACCAAAAACATTTCGAATGTACGGAAATTGATAATCTAAATAATAAAATCTAAGTAAAGTTTGATTTAAGTTACCAAAAATGGTTATAATAGTCAAAAATATGTGTTAAATGTTTAAAAATTAGGGCATGTCCCTTTAATAATTAGTTTTTTTTTGTGTTTTTTTTAACAACACCACTAGAGTACATTGATTAATTGATCATTGGATGTTAAACATTTGTTAATTCTGACATATATAGTCTTAGAAAGGAAACCTGCTACATTTTTCCATTAGCCGCAAGGGATCTTTTATGTACACCATCCCATAGACAGGACAGCACATACCACAGCCTTTGTGTGTACTGGCTGAGATCAGAAATACCCCACTGATGGGGAATGATGCAAGACCGACTGCGCATCAAGAAAGTGCCTTCACCACTGGGCTATAATCCCACTCTTTTTATCTTGAGAAAGACAATATTTTACCTGAATATATTTGAGAAGGATAAGTGGCCCAGTTTTAGAGATCAATTAAGACTTGACATTTAACTGTAAAACTCATTTTGGCACGTCTTAGTCAACATCACACAAGAAAGACAGTAATGTGGAAACATGGTCATCTTCTTCAGCCGTTTCACATGCTCTCCTGGTTGTCTGCCCTTGATTAACTGACATTCATAACATTCTTACAGTTAAACTGTGATTACACATGTACAGTAAAACCGCTTAAGACCGGACCCTCTGTAAACCGGACATTTGTCTTTGTCCAAGGGTGTCCGGTTTAGAGGAGTTTTACAGAGTCCCTTTTAGAAAAACTGGACAGAACTTAACCTCTCTAAACCAGATCCCTCTTTAAACCGGACATTTGTCTTGGTCACCAGGGTGTCCGGTTAAGAGGGGTTTCACTGTAACTACAGATATACATTCAAGACGCACAAATAGACCGTTTCTACTTGAGTAGAACTAACAGATAAATATGACCTGATTAACTGTGCGTTTCATATAATTAAGTCCCCTTTCCCTATCCCTCTTTTCTTTACCATGAAATCCTTGATGTAGAATTGCCCTACATGTTAAGGAAGGATGGAAGGAAGGAAGGAAATGTTTTATTTAACAACGCACTCAACACATTTTATTTACGGTTATATGGCATGGAACATATGGTTAAGGAAAGAAGGAAGGAAGGAAGGTAATGTTTTATTTAACAATGCACTCAACACATTTTATTTATGGTTATATGGCATGGAACATATGGTTAAGGAAAGAAGGAAGGAAGGAAGGTAATGTTTTATTTAACGACGCACTGAACACATTTTATTTACAGTTATATGGCATCGGATACATGTAAAGGAGACAATGCACCAATATGACAGAACCAGGCATTTACATATCTCAAATCTATATGTTACATTTGTTTTTACCCCTTCGCCACCCCACCCCCCACCCACACTAATTTTTTTCATGAAATTTCCTGATTTAATCGCCCTACGGCAGATGATATGCACCAATATGACCAAATCAAGCATTTACTTAATACTTTTAGTATTTTAGCAATTTGGGATCTGATGTAGGTGGCCACGTTAGACAGGTAACCACTTATTACAAGTGCATTTACATTATAAATCGTTTGAGATGGAAAAAAAGTGGCCGCCTAAGGCAGGTGACCACTAATTACAGGTGGCCGCTAGGACAGGTTTGACTGTAGTCCAATATATATATATATATGCCTATATTAAGATTTCTCCCTAAATCTAGTTGTTGTGCCTACAGTGAGCTTGCTTGAACCATCTGAAAGTCATCAGTTAAAACTGTACAGTCCCAAGCACCAAACTTTGAACACTCTCGTATTGAAATGTTCACGTAATAACACAACAACCAGCTGCAGGTACTACATCAATCGTTCTGCGATTGTTTAGAAGAGTTTGATAGAGGCGTATTCCGTCGGAGGTTCTCGCTGGTAATCTTTACGATACGGCTTTGGTGGTTGGCTCTTAAGTTCAAGGTCGGCATAGTGCAGGCCCCCGCCATTATCATTCGTATCTCGTTTGTCGCTGGAATACTGCTGCAAGAAAAACGGCATCAGTGGCAGAATTAAAACATGAAGTTGAAAAAAAAAAATTGACGAAATTTCTTGAATTCCATGAAAAATTCTGCCACTCAAATGCCTTTGTTCTTACAGAGAAATCTTGCCAGTGGATTTTTCTCTTTTTTTAATGTTTTAAAAGCTTAAAATGACAACTTAAACATACCGGTACATTATGTTATATGTGGTATTTGGAAAAGGAACAGAAAATTAAAATGTCCTCCAGTAATGTCAAGTTGATCATGTACTTTTACTGTGTGTGCATTTTTTTATTTTTTTTTAAATTTGTTTATTCATATATTTATTTTTTAAAAGCTTTAATGACAACTTAAACATACCGGTACAGAATGTTACATGTGGTATTTAGAAAAGGAACAGAAAATTAAAATATCCTCTAGTAATGTCAAGTTGATCATGTACTTTTACTGTGTGTGCATTTTTTTTTTTTTTTAAATTTGTTTATTCATATATTGATCATGTGCATGTACTTTTCCTGTGTGTGATTTGTTTCTTGTTGTTTTCTTTAAAAAAAAAAAATTTGTTTATTCATATTTTTTTTTTTTTTTTTTTGGGGGGGGGGGGGGATATTTTATCAAATATTAGTAATTTTAGACAAAGTTCTACCATCTACTTTTACTATTTCTTCGTACTGTGTATTGAACTTCGTTCTAAAATGAAAAGACTGCAGAGGCAGATCTAGGGGTGGCCCCCACTAAATTTAGCGACAATTTTATTATATATTAATTTTCATTTTTTAACGATCCCCTCCAAACCTCCCCCAAAGTTCCATTGACATTCTGCCTCATGTTATTGGGGCTGCCCTTAAATGGATTTTCTGGATCCGACCACAGAACTGGATATAATCAAAGATTCAAACAACCCCTTAGTGGGGGGATGGGGACAGTTGCACCTCGAGAAAAATGAGGGACAAAATTCCCTTTTTGTGTACCTGAAGGACACCCTCTATTACCGATCCCCGATTATTTCTGTACAGTTCTAATGCAGCAAGAGATATTTTATATATGTAAGGGCAGGGCTTAGCCCAGTGGTAAAGCGCTCGCTAGATGCGCAGTCGGTCTGGAATCAATCCCCATCGGTGGGCCCACTGGGGTATTTCTCGTTCCAGCCAGTGCTCCACAACTGGTGCAACTAAGGACGCGGTATGTACTATCCTGTCTGTGGGATGGTGCATATAAAAGATCCCTTGCTGTTAATCGAAAAGGAAATGTTTTATTTAACGACGCACTCAACACATTTTATTTACGGTTATATGGCGTCAGACATATGGTTAAGGACCACACATATACTGAGAGAAGAAACCCGCTGTCAGCACTTCATAGGCTACTCTTTTTGATTAGCAGCAAGGGATCTTTTATATGCACCATCTCAGACAGGATAGCACATACCACAGCCTTTGATGTACCAGTCGTGGTGCACTGGCTGGAGCGAGAAATAGCGCAATGGGCCCATTGATGGGGATAAATCCCACACCGACCGCGCATTGAGCGAGCGCTCTACCACTGGGCTACACCTCACTCCAAAAACTGAATACAGATGAAGGTATATAAATTAAGTGTAAAGGTAATTTGTTACAAAATTCACATAGGGTGAAATTACTTTCACAAGGCAATATTCTGATAAAGCTGCTTTGGATCTTTTATATAATATGCATTTTCCAATGGATGGGCAGAATGTAGCCCAGTGGTAAAGCGCTCGCCTGATGCACGGTCGGTCTGGGATTGATCCCCATCGGTGGACCCACTGGGCTATTTCTCATATTCCAGCCAGTACACCATGACTGGTATATCAAAGGTCGTGGTATGTGCTATCCTGTCTGTGGTTATATGGTGCATATAAAAGATCTCTTGCTACTAATGTAAAAATGAAGTGGGTTTCCTTTGTATGTCAAAATTACCAAATGTATTGTTAAACAAAAAACTAAAATTTATTTGACTGGGATGGAGGACAAAAATAGAATCCATTGATGGAGACCTGGACAGGGAAGGAAGGAGATGTTTTATTTAACGACGCACTCAACACATTTCATTTAAGGTTATATGGCATCAGACATATGGTTACGGACCACACAGATTTTGAGAGGAAACCCGCTGTCCCCACTACATGGGCTACTCTTTTCAATTAGCAGCAAAGGATCTTTTATATGCACCATCACAGACAGGATAGCACATACCACAGCCTTTGATGTACCATTCGTCTATTTTGTAAATATGAATGTTCTGTCCCCTCCCTCACCCCCCCCCCCCCCCCAATGTTAGTGTTTTTAAGCTCTATCTCCCTCTTTAGGTGACATATCTGATTATTACTATTATTTAATAAAATTGTATAAACTTAAAAGTAAAGTACGGCTAGTGAATTTTTAATCGTGGCTAGTACATTTTTTAAATCACTGATCCCATGGCTAGTGGATTTTATAAAAATTCTAGAAGCCCTACTAACCATCTATCTTACCACACTGTGGCACGTTATGTATCTTGCCCTGACAAATGTTTAATCCTACCCTAATACAAGAAGAAGAAGAAATGGTTTATTTAACGACGCACTCAACACATTTTATTTACGGTTATATGGCGTCAGACATATGCTTAAGGACCACACAGATATTGAGGGAGGAAACCCGCTGTCGCCACTACATGGACTACTCTTTCCGATTAGCAGCAAGGGATCTTTTATTTGCACTTCCCACAGGCAGGATAGCACAAACCACGGCCTTTGTTAAACCAGTTATGGATCACTGGTCGGTGCAAGTGGTTTACACCTACCCATTGAGCCTTGCGGAGCACTCACTCAGGGTTTGGAGTTGATATCTGGATTAAAAATCCCATGACTCGACTGGGATCCGAATCCAGTACCTACCAGCCTGTAGACCGATGGCCTAACCACGACGCCACCGAGGCCGGTACCCCTAATACAATCAACAGTTATTGTGTTTGTTAAACACACGGTAATTATGAAACACTAGAGCATTAGAGAAGCAACCCACTACGACAATACAAGATATATATGTACAATATCAAGCTGTCCCACAATGCACTGCACACAACAGAAATGTATATATCAGCTGTAGATCTCAAGCTCAGTTTGGAATGGGAAAAAAGTAAGTGTACCGGTAACTGTGATGCATTAAAAAAACAATGTGTATACATAAAAATGAGATACAGATAGATTCGTATAGATTCGGTAATAATGTATCTGTTAATATACATGTTGGTCAAAGAAAGGTTTTTAGAAAAAGGCAAGCAGAATGTAAAATTATGTTTCATGGAATTCAAGAGCAAAAGAAAACAATTCTAACTAAACATAGCAAACTAAAAAAATATATGTAAAATAAGCAAAAAGCTGGATTTTATCTAGAATAGCAAGCCGATATGTTTTATGTTAATAAGAAAAAACTGGATTATGTTTTATGTTAATAAGAAAAAAACTGGATTATTAATCGCTAGCTACATGTGGTATATATTTTTCTGTTAACAATTTCAAGTTGTAACTAAAGAATAATTGGATTTGACCTGAATGGCAAGTTGATTACATTATTGTAACTAAGCAAAAAATGGGGGGCGGGATGTAGCCCAGTGGTAAAGCGCTCGCTTGATGCACGGTCAGTCTGGGATTGATTCCCATCTGTGGGCCCATAGCGCTATTTCACGTTCCAGCCAGTGCATGACAGCAGTGATGGTAGGCCGTGGTATGTGTTATCCTGTCTGTGGGATGGTGCATATAAACGATCCCTTGCTACTAATGGGAAAATTAGCGGGTTTCCTCTCTAAGATTATGGGGTGAGATGTAGCCCAGTGGTACAGCGTTTGCTTGATGTGCGGTTGGTCTAGGATCGATCCCCGTTGGTGGACCCATTGGGCTATTTCTCGTTCCAGCCAGTGCACCACGACTGGTATATCAAAGGCCGTGGTATGTGTTATCCTGTCTGTGGGATGGTGCATATAAAAGATCCCTTGCTACTAATGGGAAAATTAGCGGGTTTCCTCTTAAGATTATGGGGCGAGACGTAGCCCAGTGGTACAGCGTTCGCTTGATGGGCAGTTGGTCTGGGATCGATCCCTGTTGGTGGAGCCATTGGGCTATTTCTCACTCCAGCCAGTGCACCACGACTGGTATATCAAAGGCCGTGGTATGTGTTATCCTGTCTGTGGGATGGTGCATATAAAAGATCTCTTGCTACTAATGAAATTTTTTTAGCGGGTTTCCTCTCTAAGATTATGGGGCGAGACGTAGCCCAGTGGTACAGCGTTCGCTTGATGGGCAGTTGGTCTGGGATCGATCCCTGTTGGTGGAGCCATTGGGCTATTTCTCACTCCAGCCAGTGCACCACGACTGGTATATCAAAGGCCGTGGTATGTGTTATCCTGTCTGTGGGATGGTGCATATAAAAGATCCCTTACTGCTAATCAGATATTTTTCACCAAGGCCTGATTCAGAATTGTCCATCAGGAGTGTGGACACAAAAAGTATACATATAAATAAATAAAATACAATCGTGTAGAAAGTTTTCCTTTATGTCTCGTTACTGCAAGAGGAAAAGCTGCAAATATTACCATTTCTGTGGAAAGATATCGATGACAGAAAATATCAATTAAAATGATGGAACCACATGTCTTGATGGATGGAAATGTTTTATTTAATGATGCACTCAACACATTTTATTTACAGTTATATGGCGTCAGACATATGGTTAAAGGACCACTCAGATATTGAGAGAGGAAACCCGCTGTCGCCACTTCATGGGCTACTCTTTTCAATTACCAGCAAGGGATCTTTTATATGCACCATCCCACAAACAGGATAATAAATACCAAAGCCTTTGTTACACCAGTTGTGGTGCACTGGCTGGAACGAGAAATAGCCCAATGGGTCCACCGACGGGGATCGATCCTGAGCCGACTGCACATTGAGCGAGCAATTTTTTGCAGTTGTCAAATAGACAATAACACCCAGAAATCTAAAAACCATATCAGGGCAGTAGTTAGTGTGTGTGTGTGTGTGTGTGTGTGTGTGTGTGTGTGTGTGTGTGTGTGTGCAAGGGGGACAATTACCACCCCCAGAATTTCTTTTTTTATAGAAACTTGAAAGAAAATTCTCTTCTAAACCGTTTAAGGAGTTTTAGACTATTAACTACTCGGTCCCCCCCCCCCCCCCCCAACAAAAATTCCTAGCTTACAGCCCTGCATATACAGTGATACCTGCCTAAACCCAAAGTTTCTAAATTCTAAAACACGACCCTCTAAACAACGGACCCTGTCTAAATTGGACGATCCAGTTTAGACAGGTTTCACTGTATTACTAATTAATCTAGGGCCGTAGCTATAGTGAGGGGCATTTTTTTTTTACTATGTAACCTCCCTGAAATAACTGCAAAATAGTATTTCAGAGACTCTAGATTTCAAAATGTCCCAAACCTCCTAGTGTTTTGCGCCTTCCATGCTCATTCGTTCCAAGAATTCATCTGGCCCTCCTCCCCCACCCCCCAAAAAAACAATTCCTAGCTACAGCCCTGTAACTATACATGTAGGTCCTTGATCACTTAACTTGGCCTGTCCCACTGTTTAAAGACATCACTTTCTAGTGACGTAATTAGAAGGAAGGACATGTTTTATTTATCGACGCACTCAACACATTTTATTTACGGTTATATGGCATCAGACATATGGTTAAAGGACCACAAAGATATTGAGAGAGGAAACCCGCTGTCGCCACTTTGTGGGCTACTCTTCCGATTAGCAGCAAGGGATCTTTTATATGCACCATCTCACATACAGGGTTGTACATACCACAGCCTTTGTTACACCAGTTGTGGAGCACTGGCTGGAACGAGAACTAGCTCAATGGGTCCACCGACGCGGATCGATCCTAGATCGACTGCGCATCAGGCGAGCACTGTACCACTGGACATAATTAGAATGAATGTTTAATGACAGCTTCAGCACAAAAAATTAAATCGGCCATTGGGTATCAAAGAAAGATGTGTGATGATCCACATCAGTTTAAAATTCCACAATAATTAATACATATAATGTTGACAGCTATGAAAGAGTTACGTTTATGAAAGGCACCATGAATATTAAAAATGAAAAAGACAAAAATAAACGCTATGGTCAGACCATGAAAACACTCGTAAATAAATCAATAATGAAAACATATTTCAAATTATTACCCCAGCAGGCACTCATAACGGGGAAAATAAAAATCACTGAGAAATTATCATGCATTGGTCTAACAAACAATACTATTGGATGATTTGACACTTACAAACCAATGACTGTGTCGGTACTAAATAGGACGCCATCACGATTTGGCAAACACACACAATGACGTCATGTAGTTTAAAGATTTTGTGTTTACGGCTGTCTGTTCTTGGTGTTAAATTTATAACAAAATGTAATTTTAATGCAATTCATTATAGATTTTGTAGCAGAATAAAGAGAACTGTTGTTTTTGAAAATTATCTATGAACGTGATTAAATTACAAAGTTATAGCAATACTCAGAACAGTGTGTAAAGTGGTTTATATAGTTTCTATACATGTACGTGCTTATATGTGTGTTGAAAATACAGGTTTTTAGAGAAAAAATACATTGTGTAGCTCAGGTAATAAATAGAATAACAAACTCGGCACCAATTATTATCAAATTTATATCCCTCATGAAATAATTTTCGTTTGTCACTCTCTAAAGCTCGTGACAAATGAAAATTATTTCACTCGGGACATAAATTTGATAATAACTGGTACCTCGTTTATTATCCTCTGTTTATTACCCATATGGTTAAAAATATCTTGGTACATATCAAAGTGATACGTCCCACTTGACGTTCTAGTGGGACGTAACACTTCGACATCACATGATGACATCATCGATTTGGTGCATTACAACCTTACAGGAACGTAAACCAAACGAGTCGAGTGATATAAATTAAGATCGATTATGGGTAATAAATAGGATATTAAACTCGCTACCATTTCGTATCATGTCTATATCCCTCGTGAAATAATTTTCAAGGTGACCCTGCACCATGATGAGCAATATGTGCTGTATTAGCCACTCTCAATGAAACTCATGAGAATGTTGCCGCCCCTGCACTACGATGAGGAATATAGCAGACATATTGTTATCTCTTTGATACCTGGAAAACAATGTTTCTTAAAGTTACAGACCCTAGTTTTCAAGTATATGGGTCCGAGCTATCCCATGAACGAAAGCTATGAAAGATATTTCTTTTTCTCATCCTCAGGTATATAGGACAGAGCTATCCCATGAATAAGAGATATTTCTTTCTCTCAGCCTCAGGTATGTAGGACAGAGCTATCCCATGAAAGAAAGCTATGTAAGATATTTCTTTCTCTCATCCTCAGGTATATAGGAAAGAGCTATCCCATGAAAGAAAGCTATGTAAGATATCTCTTTCTCTCATCCTCAGGTATACAGGAAAGAGCTATCCCATGAACGAAAGCTATGAAAGATATTCTTTCTCTCATCCTCAGGTATGTAGGACAGAGCTACCCCATGAAAGAAAGCTATGTAAGATATTTCTTTCTCTCATCCTCAGGTATATAGGAAAGAGCTATCCCATGAAAGAAAGCTATGTAAGATATCACTTTCTCTCATCCTCAGGTATACAGGAAAGAGCTATCCCATGAAAGAAAGCTATGTATGAAATCTCTTTCTCTCATCCTCAGGTATATGGGACAGAGCTATCCCATGAAAGAAAGCTATGTAAGATATCTCTTTCTCTCATCCTCAGGTATACAGGAAAGAGCTATCCCATGAAAGAAAGCTATGTAAGAAATCTCTTTCTCTCATCCTCAGGTATATGGGACAGAGCTATCCCATGAAAGAAAGCTATGTAAGATATTTCTTTCTCTCATCCTCAGGTATATGGGACAGAGCTATCCCATGAAAGAAAGCTATGTAAGAAATCTCTTTCTCTAATCCTCAGGTATATGGGACAGAGCTATCCCATGAAAGAAAGCTATGTAAGATATATCTTTCTCTAATCCTCAGGTATACAGAACCGAGCTATCCCATGAAAGAAAGCTATGCATGATATATCTTTCTCTAATCCTCAGGTATATGGGACAGAGCTATCCCATGAAAGAAAGCTATGCATGATATATCTTTCTCTAATCCTCAGGTATATAGAACAGAGCTATCCCATGAAAGAAAGCTATGCATGATATATCTTTCTCTGATCCTCAGGTATATGGGACAGAGCTATCCCATGAAAGAAAGCTATGAAAGATATATCTTTCTCTCATCCTCAGGTATATGGGACAGAGCTATCCCATGAAAGAAAGCTATGCATGATATATCTTTCTCTGATCCTCAGGTATATGGGACAGAGCTATCCCATGAAAGAAAGCTATGCATGATATCTCTTTCTCTGATCCTCAGGTATATGGGACAGAGCTATCCCATGAAAGAAAGCTATGCATGATATCTCTTTCTCTGATCCTCAGGTATATGGAACAGAGCTATCCCATGAAAGAAAGCTATGTAAGTTATCTCTTTCTCTCATCCCCAGGTATATGGGACAGAGCTATCCCATGAAAGAAAGCTATGTAAGATATCTCTTTCTCTCATCCTCAGGTATATGGGACAGAGCTATCCCATGAAAGAAAGCTATGTAAGATATCTCTTTCTCTCATCCTCAGGTATATGGGACAGAGCTATCCCATGAAACAAAGCTATGTAAGATATCTCTTTCTCTCATCCTCAGGTATATGGGACAGAGCTATCCCATGAAAGAAAGCTATGTAAGATATCTCTTTCTCTCATACTCAGGTATATAAGACAGAGCTATCCCATGAAACTAAGCTATGAAAGAAATCTCTTTCTCTCATCCTCAGGTATATAAGACAGAGTTATCCCATGAAACTAAGCTATGTAAGATATCTCTTTCTCTCATCCTCAGGTATATGGGACAGAGCTATCCCATGAAAGAAAGCTATGTAAGAAATCTCTTTCTCTCATCCTCAGGTATATGGGACAGAGCTATCCCATGAAAGAAAGCTATGTAAGATTGATAGGCCTCAGATTACAGTTATCTTCCCATTTGGTTGTCCAAAATCCGGAAGTTTCACCGCGCAAGTAGTCTGCTGTTTGACTGTGATTATTTCATGGCAGACAGCTATGAAGTGGCAACTGTTTGACTGAAGTGACAGGGGATAGCATGTAGTTTAAAAACATGTGTAACTTGTTGACATTGAAGACTTGTTTGTGGTAATTCCGGCCCATGCAAAAGTAGTGCTTTTTGTGTAAAATGGGTGTACTCCGGCCTGGTTTAGAGGGTGTGTCTGTTTAAACCAATATGCTGGGAGAAAGAGCTGGACAACAGGGGTTGTCCTTTTCAGGGTGTGTGTCCCCCATGCAGGCAAAGGTACATACAAAACTTCACGGGCCTGCTGATATTAATAAAAATGTTATAGCCACTAAGGCTATATAGAAACATATAGCGAAATTAATTGTGGTCTGAGGCCTGATATAGTTCACACATTACACCGGTTAAATGCTTGATTCTGATGAAAGTATTATAACCAGAGAGGTGAAATTACACAGACTGATTGTGCATACCACAAGGAATATGAAAACTAATTTATTTATTTTCTAAATATTTTATTAAATTAAAAAACATTTATTTTGAATTTATTAAAAATTAAAATTAAAAGTTTCAACTTTTAAATTTCAATATCCTCCAAAATAGCATAAAATGACCTCTGATGTTACTACAGGTTGTTGCAATATTTTTTAACAGTTTTGAGCTAATAATTTGGTAAAAAAGAGCAAAAGTTGGATTTTGTTAGTCAATATTGAGATTTTGATTTTTTTACATATTGAATTTTAATGAGTTTCTCAATTATTGCAATTGGACAGAAGATCTAAATATAATGAATATATCACTACTAAATGTAATTAAACACTTTAAATAAATAGTATACAGTTTTTAACAAGATTAAGTACTCTAATAATACATTTCACCTACATTTATGTAAATTACACACTTCAGTCATTTTTCAAAAATGGTCTTTTATCCTTAGAAAATCTAATAGGCTAATATTCTATGCTGTCTGAATGTATTTATTGTGTTCAGTAATCAGATGCTGGTATACTTGTCAAGTTTATTGCAGAAAATGTGCCAAAAAGGTTAACATTTGGCTTGTAATACATATGGCAGAATAATCCATAATGCATATTCAGTGGTCATTACTACAAACATCCTTCCAATCAAGAAATACTACACTGAGGTATCCCAGACACTGGCACATGACTACACTTGTTAACAGTTATCACTGGAAACTGAAAAATATGGTGCAAGTACCTCTTGGTAGGATTTATATCAGCATTTTGTGACAAAATCTTCATTTTCAAAGTTGTCGTCAACAAAAAAAATATTATGGTGTATACCTAAGTAATATCTGTAGGGCATATTCATATTAATATGCATTTATATGGACTGTTTTGCCTTTTACAAAGTGGCTACATGTCTAATACAGTAAATGAAGTAGATTAAGTAAATACAGCAGGTCAAAATTGAATATGAGGCCTATCATGTCTAATTTTCCCTGAAATTAGTGTGTAAACATTTGTTGCAAATGGCCCCAATTTTGTGACTTTCACCATCCCTCTGACACATTTCTAATAATGTATCATGAATTCAGTCACCATATCTTTACTAAGCCTCCACTTATCATATCTAAAATGCAAAATTTTACAGTTTTAGATTTTTTTGTTTCTCAAAAATTTAAATTATAAGTTTAATATTTAATTAAAAATGAAGTAAAATCTAATGATTGATTTTTTTCCTTTAAATATTTCAAAATCTTTCCAAGACAACACTGTGCAGATAGAACATATGTAGAAGAAAATATAGCTGCTCATTGTATGAAGAAATTCCAAAATTTGATAAAGTTATTACATTTTGAAGTTGGTGTCCCTCAAGTTTCCATTGCTAAAATTGGCCATGGCAAGGCACTGTGGTAGGTGTTTTAACACAGCCTCTGTATACTCTCAGTTTAAAGGTGACATACCGATACTTACCGAGCATTGCTTTAATATGTATATCATTGGAATGCATTAGTGTGGGCCAGTTTTTAGGGGGAAAAATGGACTGATAGGCCTCAGATTACAGTTATCTTCCCATTTGGTTGTCCAAAATCCGGAAGTTTCACCGCGCAAGTAGTCTGCTGTTTGACTGTGATTATTTCATGGCAGACAGCTATGAAGTGGCAACTGTTTGACTGAAGTGACAGAGGATAGCATGTAGTTTGTAAACATGTGTAACTTGTTGACATTGAAGACTTGTTTGTGGTAATTCCGGCCCATGCAAAAGTAGTGCTTTTTGTGTAAAATGGGTGTACTCCGGCCTGGTTTAGAGGGTGTGTCTGTTTAAACCAATATGCTGGGAGAAAGAGCTGGACAACAGGGGTTGTCCTTTTCAGGGTATGTGTCCCCCATGCAGGCAAAGGTACATACAAAACTTCACGGGCCTGCTGATATTAATAAAAATGTTATAGCCACTAAGGCTATATAGAAACATATAGCGAAATTAATTGTGGTCTGAGGCCATCTCTTTCTCTCATCCTCAGGTATATGGGACAGAGCTATCCCATGAAAGAAAGCTATGTAAGATATATCTTTCTCTAATCCTCAGGTATATGGGACAGAGCTATCCCATGAAAGAAAGCTATGAAAGAAATCTCTTTCTCTCATCCTCAGGTATATAGGAAAGAGCTATCCCATGAAACTAAGCTATGAAAGAAATCTCTTTCTCTCATCCTCAGGTATATGGGACAGAGCTATCCCATGAAAGAAAGCTATGTAAGATATATCTTTCTCTAATCCTCAGGTATATGGGACAGAGCTATCCCATGAAAGAAAGCTATGAAAGAAATCTCTTTCTCTCATCCTCAGGTATATAGGAAAGAGCTATCCCATGAAACTAAGCTATGAAAGAAATCTCTTTCTCTCATCCTCAGGTATATGGGACAGAGCTATCCCATGAAAGAAAGCTATGTAAGATATATCTTTCTCTAATCCTCAGGTATATGGGACAGAGCTATCCCATGAAACAAAGCTATGTCAGAAATCTCTTTCTCTAATCCTCAGGTATATGGGAGAGAGCTATCCCATGAAACAAAGCTATGAAAGAAATCTCTTTCTCTCATCCTCAGGTATATAGGAAAGAGCTATCCCATGAAACTAAGCTATGAAAGAAATCTCTTTCTCTCATCCTCAGGTATATGGGACAGAGCTATCCCATGAAACAAAGCTATGAAAGCTATTTCTATTTTTTTTGGAATATCATTCAATAATGCTTAACAAGGGGAACTACATTTCAGAAAAATGTTTTACATGTAGATTGATATTTTACATTTAAAACCTTCCTGGAGTAAAACCGTTCCTATAAAACTTATTTTATTAATTTGTAGCGTTAAATGTTTAACACATAAAACAAGCATTCTAATTTTGAAAACTAGTCTATATCATTTATAAATGATAAAAAAAGCAAACATTCCTTTTTCAGCCATCTTAGTCTTTTGGTGTAAAATAATAGTTTATTTATTGAATGGATGATAAAAAAAACAAGAATCCATCATTTGAAGTCATGTGGGATATAAAAGTACACCATCGGTGATGGAAATTTTGGCCCATAATGAGTAAAATTGGCTTATCACTTTGTGAGTAAAGTGAGCAAATCATGCATAAAGTGTGAGCGAGCACATTAATAAATTAATAATAATAATAATATATAATAATATTATACATAGTGAAACCTGCCTAAACCGGACCCTGAACAAACAAGAATTCTGTCAAAACCAATCTAATTAAAATTAGCTCCACTATTACATGTCATTTAACAGCAGCCCGTTATAGCTCACATCCAGTTGACCTTTCATTCGACCAATCAAAACCTTACTTGCAAAATCATGCCAGTGATTTGAAAAGAATTTGAAAACATTCGGGATTATGCCGAGGGTATACGAAATGATTCGGGTGAATTATGAAGTATACCGGAAACTAATTTCAATATAAAATTTTATATAAAATTTGTTTCAAGACGAAAAAAAACAATGTGATGGTATAGCCATAAAATCTGTTTATACTAGTATACAATCCAAAGTTTATTACTGCACTTTTCCCCCTGTTTTTTCAATGTTCAAATAGACCAACAATTTCGCCTATTGCATAAATAGTCTCGCCCGATATTTTTAGAATTTGTATGCTCCTGAATAACGCTATAAAAGGCGAAGTGTAATTGGTCGATATTTGAATTGTTATTTATACATTTAGATGAAAGGTCACCTGGACATGGGAGTCCACGCAATGCTGATAGATCTACCAGTAGAGATAATTTTAATCAGATTGCTGTCAAAACCAACCAAGTTTCATCGTCCACAATCTTCTAAATTCTAAAACGTAGTCGTTTGAACACTTGAGTGTGTGTAAATCAGATAAACATTAGGATCTGGCGTGATCCGGTTTAGACAGTTTTACTTTAATATGTTTCAGCTTACCTTGGGTTCTGGTCTGGTATCATATACTGGGTTGGGCGTCAAGTGGTCAGGGCGAGCATTGGACTCAGGGCTAATGAAATAAATAAATAAATAAATAAATATATAAATAAATAAATAAATATAGTCAAGGCAATTAATTAAATAAATAAATAAATAAATAAATAAATAAATATAGTCAAGGCAATTAATTAAATAAATAAATAAATAAATAAATATATAAATAAATAAATAAATATAGTCAAGGCAATTAATTAAATAAATAAATAAATATATAAATAAATAAATAAATATAGTCAAGGCAATTAAATAAATAAATAAATACACTCAAGGCTGTTAAATAAATAAATAAATATACTCAAAGCTGATAAATAAATAAAAATACTCAAAACTGTTAAATAAATAAATAATACTCAAAGCAGTTAAATAAATAAATATACTCAAAGCTGTTAAATAAATAAATATATAAATAACACATTGGTTGTTAAAGAAAAAAAGAAACAAACAAACAAATACTAATACATACATTATTATAAAACTAATTACTATATACACAATGTATGTCTTTAATTTAAAAACATATCGTCGCGTGAGAGCTAAAAGGTTGTAAGTGGCAGATATGACCTCAAACGTGTTTTTTTTTGCATATGCGGAATCGCCATTTCCGATTACATACATGTATTGTCACAAAAAATCGTAGCTGTGTCCCTAATTGCATCGCTTATACAGAAGGATTTAAATGGTCATTAGTGAATCATAGATACCAATTTGCACGAAAATAAACGTAACTGACACATACGACTTTCCTCCGATTTGCTTGCTGTCCATTATGTGAACACGACTGGTCGTATGTGGTAGATACACCCTTTTTAAATACAGTTCATTATATAATTATGTCTGACATAGGTCGAATGTCAAATACGACACATATGGATTCTTTGTTATCGGTCTGTGATAGAAATTACAAATGTGAAGTACAATACATTATGTCAATATTTGTATGTGCTTGAATCCTAAAAATAATATGATTTTTGTCATTGTGAGAGCCCAGTCTATTTAAGAAAAACATTTGGTACTGCATGCACCGAACCATTTGGCAACAGACAAGAATGGTGTCTGTATATATAAATAGGAATTGCAGTAATATTAATGTTTGTATGGTTTGCTATTTTATGTTTATCATAATTATAATAATAAACATATTTTGGTGAATTTTCCGGAAAAACAAATATCTATTTTGAAATGTTTTTAATTGAAGCAAAGTTTCCAACGTGTAGTTTGTATCTGTAGATACAATTTTAATTCATAATCATGTTGTATGTGGCATAATCACACTGATTTTGGATGTACATGTATTTAATTATATGTTACGGTGACCAAGTTCCGCATTTCAGCTGCCTTTGAAGATCTACAGGATTGCCCTAATGTAGGCATTATGGATTAACAATACTGCACATACAAACGTCATTGTAAGTTATCCAGGACAAAGTCCAGTAACAAAAGACAGTGTAATCAGACATTATTAAAAGGCAAATAAAGTGAATGTCGCCTCAACATAAATGATAGCAAGATCTATGAACTTTGATTAACTTTACAATTAACAAATATTTGCAACAGAATATCCCTGTCCTGAGTCAGACCCCCGATCCTATCGGAGGCCGGACTCGGGATAGGCGTGTTCGAAACCCTATACTGGACACATTAAACCAGTTACTAAGCTAAGCTAAGCAACAGAAACATGAACATGACCCAACAAACACACCAAAACATTAGCACAACATAGCACACACAACAGAAGATGAACATGGCATTCATTCATTCATTCTGAATATGACATAGCACACACAACTGGACATGAACATAACATAGCTCACACAACAGGACCTGAACATGATATATAGCATACACAACAGAACTTGGCACATCAATGACAACAAGACCTGAACATAACATAGCAAAAAGCTGAACATGAGAAAATAATCACCATAGAAAATGAACGTGACATAGCACTTGCGACAGTTTATTTGTTTGTTTTGTTTAAAAACACCACTAGAGCACATTGATTAATTAATCATCGGCTATTGGATGTCAAACATTTGGTAATTATGACTCATAGTCATCAGAGGAAACCCGCTACATTTTTCCTAATGCAGCAAGGTATCTTTTATATGCACTTCCCCCACAGACAGGACAGCACATACCATGGCCTTTATCCAGTCACTCACAACAGAACCTGAACATAATGGAGAACTCACAACAAAACCTGAACATGACGTGGCACACACAACAGAATCTGAACGTTAAATAGTACACATAACAGAACCCGAACGTGACATAGTACACACAACAGAACCTGAATGTGACATAGTACACACAACAGAACCTGAACATGACATAGTACACACAACAGAACCTGAATGTGACATAGTACACACAACAGAACCTGAATGTGACATAGTACACACAACATAACCTGAACGTGACATAGTACACACAACAGAACCTGAATGCGACATAGTACACACAACAGAACCTGAATGTGACATAGTACACACAACAGAACCTGAACATGACATAGTACACACAACAGAACCTTAAGAAGAACATGACAGAACACTCATACAACATACCATGATCATGACATAGCACACACAAGAGAACTTGAACATGACATATCACTCACAACAGACGCAGAAAATAATTTAGCACACACAACAGAAACTGGAGAATTGATCACTTAAACACTCAACAAAACATGGAGAGAACACTGCACATAACATAGTCTGGAGATATCACTGAACACACATCATACATAACCTGGAGAGATCTCTGAACACAGTAGAACCTGGAGAGATCACTGGACACACAACAGAACCTGGAGAGATCACTGAACACACAACAGAACCTGGAGAGATCACTGAACACACAACAGAACCTGGAGAGATCACTGAACACACAATAGAACCTGGAGAGATCACTGAACACACATCATAACCTGGAGAGATCACTGAACACACAACAGAACCTGGAGATATCACTGAACACACAATAGAACCTGGAGAGATCACTGAACACACAACAGAACCTGGAGAGATCACTGAACACACAACAGAACCTGGATAGATCACTGGACACACAACAGAACCTGGAGAGATCACTGAACACACAACAGAACCTGGAGAGATCACTGGACACACAACAGAACCTGGAGAGATCACTGAACACACAACAGAACCTGGAGAGATCACTGGACACACAACAGAACCTGGAGAGATCACTGAACACACAACAGAACCTGGAGAGATCACTGGACACACAACAGAACCTGGAGAGATCACTGAACACACAACAGAACCTGGAGAGATCACTGGACACACAACAGAACCTGGAGAGATCACCGAACACACAACAGAACCTGGAGAGATCACTGAACACACAACAGAACCTGGAGAGATCACTGAACACACAACAGAACCTGGAGAGATCACTGAACACACATCATAACCTGGAGAGATCACTGGACACACAACAGAACCTGGAGAGATCACTGAACACACAACAGAACCTGGAGAGATCACTGAACACACAACAGAACCTGGAGAGATCACTGGACACACAACAGAACCTGGAGAGATCACTGAACACACAACAGAACCTGGAGAGATCACTGGACACACAACAGAACCTGGAGAGATCACTGGACACACAACAGAACCTGGAGAGATCTCTGAACACAGTAGAACCTGGAGAGATCACTGGACACACAACAGAACCTGGAGAGATCACTGGACACACAACAGAACCTGGAGAGATCACTGAACACACAACAGAACCTGGAGAGATCACTGGACACACAATAGAACCTGGAGAGATCACTGGACACACAACAGAACCTGGAGAGATCACTGAACACACAACAGAACCTGGAGAGATCACTGAACACACAACAGAACCTGGAGAGATCACTGGACACACAACAGAACCTGGAGAGATCACTGAACACACAACAGAACCTGGAGAGATCACTGAACACACAACAGAACACACAACACACAACAGAACCTGGAGAGATCACTGAACACACAACAGAACCTGGAGAGATCACTGAACACACATCAGAACCTGGAGAGATCACTGAACACACAACAGAACCTGGAGAGATCACTGACCTAACAACAGAACACAACAGGACCTGGAGAGATCACTGAACACACAATAGAACCTGGAGAGATCACTGAACACACAACAGAACCTGGAGAGATCACTGGACACACAACAGAACCTGGAGAGATCACTGGACACACAACAGAACCTGGAGAGATCACCGAACACACAACATAACCTGGAGAGATCACTGAACACACAACAGAACCTGGAAAGATCACTGACCTAACAACAGAAACTGGAGATATCACCGAACACACAATAGAACCTGGAGAGATCACTGAACACACAACAGAACCTGGAGAGATCACTGGACACACAACAGAACCTGGAGAGATCACTGGACACACAATAGAACCTGGAGAGATCACTGGACACACAAGAGAACCTGGAGAGATCACTGAACACACAACAGAACCTGGAGAGATCACTGGACACACAATAGAACCTGGAGAGATCACTGGACACACAACAGAACCTGGAGATATCACTGGACACACAATAGAACCTGGAGAGATCACTGAACACACAACAGAACCTGGAGAGATCACTGAACACACAACAGAACCTGGAGATATCACTGAACACACAACAGAACCTGGAGATATCACCGAACACACAATAGAACCTGGAGAGATCACTGGACACACAAGAGAACCTGGAGAGATCACTGGACTCACAAATCATACAGTAATGATAAGAGTAATGAATTTTGTCAAAAAGTTAACGTAAAAAAAATTTCTGCAAAAATATTTGGGTATGGTACCATACCCATTTTACCTTCTGGCAGAAACCCTGGGGTGGGTCAAGCAAAACAAACACTTCACGAGTCAGAGTAGTTTTTGTCACATTATTATTTTGTTCAATTGGTGATTTTATTTATCGTATTATTATTAACAAAAGTAAAATAACTTTTTTCACGTAATATTTTGTTTAAGCGGTGATTTTATTAATACGTACTTCTACTTGTATTCCTTTTTGACTGTTTGCTTCGAAATATTTTCTATTTACAAGCTTTCTCCTTTTTAAAGATAAATATGTGATTTGCAAAACTGAAATGTTTTAGAACAGATGGTTCTTTCAGAATAAATATTTAACTTTACTTGATATACTGTTGATCGTAAATGACGCATTTAATTTAATCATGAATAATTGTCGTAACTATGACTATTTAAGCAAATAACTAAAACACCTAATATGCTATAAATACCGCAAATGTACAAAGAAATCATAAATTGGTTCAGCTTTCATTGTCATTAAAACAAATTCGACATCTTAACTATTGATCAAGAAAAATAGTTTTCCTTCATTAACTCGGCTTTTTAAAACTGAATTTTTATGCACTTACGTCCTTCTGGCTCTCATGCGACGATTTATGTAGAGATTAGTTCTAATTTCATGGTAAAACATGCATAAAATATATTTCATGCAATCTTTGAAATACTCGGTACTTTTGTGTAATCACCGTTTCATGCACTCAGCAATTTCATGAAATCCCTAAAATTTTGTCGTGTTTTTTTTTACACTATCAAACTGGATTACCTAATCACCAGGTAACCGTACAGTTAATCCATGTAACTTTACACAATAGCAATGTGCTTTCCATGTTTACTGGACTCTGTTTTGTTTTACACTATCGAACTGGATTACCTAACCACCAGGTAACCGTACAGTTAATCCATGTAACTTTACACAATAGTAATGTGGTTTCCATGTTTACTGAACTCTGTTTTGTTTTACACTATCGAACTGGATTACCTAACCACCAGGTAACCGTACAGTTAATCCATGTAACTTTACACAATAGCAATGTGGTTTCCATGTTTACTGAACTCTGTTTTGTTTTACACTATCAAACTGGATTACCTAATCACCAGGTAACCGTACAGTTAATCCATGTAACTTTACACAATAGCAATGTGCTTTCCATGTTTACTGAACTCTATTTTGTTTAACGACACCACTAGAGCACATTCATTTATTAATCGTCGGCTATTGAACGTCAAACATTTGATAATTCTGACACACAAGTATATGTATAGTCTTAGAGGGGAAACCCACACGGTACATTTTTCCATTAGTAGCAAGGGATCTTTTATATGCACCATCCCACAGACAGGATAACACATACCACAGCCGTTGATATATACCAGTCGTGGTGCACTGGCTGGAATGAGAAATATCCCAATGGGTCCACCGACGGGGATCGCAATCAATCCCAAAACCAACAGTGCATCAAGGGAGCATTTTACCACTTAGCTATGTTCCGCTCCCAAGCAGCATCGAGTCAGTGTTAATTGGCAGGTGTGTGCCAACCTTAAGAAGACCAAGCATCTTTAATAAAGCTAATTAAATTTAATTAAATTTATTTAAATAACTTACTGTTTGTCTTCCTCAGTCTTATCTGTAAGAAGAAAATAAACAACAATTATTACCCATATGGATAAAAATATATTGGTACATATCAAATTGATACGTCCGACTAGAACGCCAAGTGGGACGTAACAGTTCATCGACTGGCGCACTACAACCTTACAGGAACGTCAATGAAACGAGTTAAGTGATATAAATTAAGATTATGGGTAATATATAGGATATTAAACAAGCTACCATTTCGTATCATGTTTACGTCCCTCGTGAAATAATTTTCATTGTCACTCGCTAAAGCTCATGACAATTGAAAATTACTTCACTCGGGACATATGATACGTAATGGAAGCTCGTTTAATATCCTATAATTACAGATCAGTCAACTGAATGTAACATATTTACCCAACTGGGTTTTCTGATTTAGGCCAAACAAAATTAATTCTGGTCTCTGGTCAGCGCATGCATCGATTTTGACACTCGTACATCAACATTTTAAAATAAAATTTCTAAATGTTGAAAATATTAGTCACAGATTTCCATGGTAACAATAAAAGAAGATTTCTAGATGTACTTATGCGATGGACTAATGTAAGAATCTTCTTATTTCTATCAATGACAACTAATGTTAATCAACATGTTGAAAATGTTTGTTACAGATTTCCATGGTAACAATTAAAGAAGATTTCTAGATGTACATGTATTTGTCCAGTGAAATGATAAAACATTCTGCATACTTCTATCACTAACTAATGTCAAATGCTGTATACAAATTTCCATGGTAACAATTAACAAAGATTTCTATAGTCCGTCCCACAGGGATCGCATTTTTTTCATACTATGTAATTTACTACAAGTTATTTATTTTCAAGCCGACTGATTTGTAAACTGCACACACAAATTGTATTTCTTTGTTATTTCCAAAACACTTTTACTTTTCTTCTATGTCAAACCAAACTGAAATTCTTTACAAAAAAAAACATTTTAATAGAATGAGACGTATTGGTCCAGTGAACTAATTAAAAATTTGGAATTTTTTTTTCTATTAATAACTAACTGATGTCAAATGCTGTATGCAGGTTTCCATGGTAACAATTAATGAAGACTTCTCAATGTAATTGTCCAGTGAACTAATTAAAAATTCAGATTCTTGCTATTGATTACTAACTGATGTCAAATGCTGCAGACAGGTTTCCATGGCAACAATTAATAATAATGAAGATTTCTCTATGTATTTGTTCAGTGAACTAATTAAAAGTTCAGATGTTTCCTATTAAATACTAACTGTCAAATGCTGTATACAGGTTTCCATGGCAACAATTAATAATAATGAAGATTTCTCTATGTATTTGTCCAGTGAACTAATTAAAAATTCAGATTTTTCCTATTAAATACTAACTGTCAAATGCTGTATACAGGTTTCCATGGTAACAATAAAAGACGGACTTACATTGCTCCCCTGAGTTACGGCGCCGGTACCACAGGAAGTAGACGAGGACAATGACGATAGCGATGACAGCCAGGACGCCGAGAACAATTCCGACAATCAAACCAATATCAGCCGAACTCGTGTCTGTAGAACAGAAGGAAGGAAGGAAATATTTTTTTTTTGAATAATTTTTTATAAAATCGAAATACCCTTTCTTGAATATGAAAAAAATATATGCAATGTCATCTTCTGATACTTGACAGCAGAAGGAAGAAAATGTTTTATTTGAGGACGCACTCAACACATTTTATTTACGGTTATATGGCTTCAGACATATGGTTAAGGACCACACAGATATTGAGAGTTGAAACATGCTGTTGCCACTTCATGGCCTACTCTTTTCGATTAGCAGCAAGGAATCTTTTATATGCACCATCCCACAGACAGGGTAGTACATACCACAGCCTTTAATATACCAGTCGTGGTGCACTGGCTGGAACGAGAAATAGCCCAATGGGCCTACCAACGGGATACCGTTTCCCAGACCGACTGCGCATCGAGCGAGTGCTTTACCACTGGGCTACATCCCACCCCATAAAAAAGATGCACAGAGATGCATTTTCAGGGCAGGATGTGCCAATGCAAGCTGCCATGTTAAATCTAGATTAGAATGTTTGACAAAGACCTACCTCCTCCTGTGCTCCCTCCTGGTCTGGGTGTGGTCACAGCTGTAATAAAAAAAGATAAAAAATAAAAACATTTTAGGGTGGGAAAATACATCATCTGTATTATATTATTTAAAGCTTTTTTTTTTTTAAATACATGATTACAAGGAAGGTATAAAAAACCCAGTTTCTTACACAAAGTTTTTCTATGGAATGACTAGACAGAAGTAAAAACATACAAGTAATACCACTTTTTCTCATTTATGTGAAAAATAAGACGTTTATACTAGCTAGAATCATACTGTTAAAGGGATAGCTCTGAGTTTGTAGCCATAAGATGTTTGCGATAAGAGAGCCGTGTTGGCCACTACTATTTCATACTAAATACATTTTCTTGTTTAGAATACAAGTGGCTGTATATCGAATGTGTTTGCGGTCGTATACTAACGTTTGTAGCACTCAGTTTTTACTTTAATTTGTGATATATATTATTTTTATTTTTCGAATGTACAGAATTATTTGGAGGAAAAAATCCAGTCTGGGCTACTACAAGCATTAGGACAACAACAAACACCTTGTAAATAGAATGAATGAATGAATGAATGTTTAACGATACCCCAGCACCCTTGTAAATAGAGACACTGATATTTTAAAGAAGAAAGTGTATTTAATTTGTATGTTACGTCATCGAAAAAAAAGGCTCTGTTGGTCGGAAACATTTTGCAATGGATGTAAACTCAGGTCTGTCCCTTTAAGAGCTCACACCAATACTAGCTAACAGCAGGCCTGTAGCAGCTAGGGGTGGCTCAGCCCCCCCACCCCACTTTTTTTCGGTAGTTTTTATTTTGTGACTTTAAAATGTTTTATAATGCTAATACGGAAACCTGGCGATAGAACCATAAAAATTAGCTATGCGCCTACTGTAATCTTAGGGCTAAGATCAACTTAAGTGCTTAGGGTAGCTATGCGCCTACGGTAATCTTAGGGCTAAGGTCGCTTCGTGGAACGGGGCCCTGAACAGTAAGGAGTGATTGCAACCAAAACCCTCATCCATAGTGAGAGGAAGTTAACCGTGATACAGGAAGTTGACCATGATACAGGAAGTCGTGATACAGGAAGTTGACCGTGATACAGGAAGTTAACCGTGATACAGGAAGTTAACCATGTTACTGGCAGTTGGCCTCAGATTACAGTTATCTTCCCATTTGGTTGTCGAAAATCCGGAAATTTGACCGCGCAAGTAGTCTGCTGTTTGACTGTGATTATTTCATGGCAGACAGCTATGGAGTGGCAACTGTTTGACTGAAGTAACAGGGGATAGCATGTAGTTTGTAAACATGTGTAACTTGTTGACATTGAAGACTTGTTTGTGGTAATTCTGGCCCATGCAAAAGTAGTGCTTTTTGTGTAAAATGGGCGTACTCTGGCCTGGTTTAGAGGGTGTGTCTGTTTAAACCAATATGCTGGGAGAAAGAGCTGGACAACAGGGGTTGTCCTTTTCAGGGTATGTGTCCCCCATGCAGGCAAAGGTACATACAAAACTTCACGGGCCTGCTGATATTAATAAAAATGTTATAGCCACTAAGGCTATATAGAAACATATAGCGAAATTAATTGTGGTCTGAGGCCTGATATAGTTCACACATTACACCGGTTAAATGCTTGATTCTGATGAAAGTATTATAACCAGAGAGGTGAAATTACACAGACTGATTGTGAATACCACAAGGAATATGAAAATGTATTTATTTATTTTCTCAATATTTTATTAAATTAAAAAAACTTTTTTTTTAAATTTATTAAAAATTAAAATTAAAATTTTCAACTTTTAAATTTCAATATCCTCCAAAATAGCATAAAATGACCTCTGATGTTACTACAGGTTGTTGCAATATTTTTTAAAAGTTTTGAGCTAATAATTTGGTAAAAAAGAGCAAAAGTTGGATTTTGTTAGTCAATATTGAGATTTTAATTTATTTTTACATATTGAATTTTAATGAGTTTCTCAATTATTGCAATTGGACAGAAGATCTAAATATAATGAATATATCACTACTAAATGTAATTAAACACTTGTAATAAATAGTATACAGTTTTTAACAAGATTAAGTACTCTAATAATACATTTCACCTACATTTATGTAAATTACACACTTCAGTCATTTTTCAAAAATGGTCTTTTATCCTTAGAAAATCTAATAGGCTAATATTCTATGCTGTCTGAATGTATTTATTGTGTTCAGTAATCATATGCTGGTATACTTGTCAAGTTTATTGCAGAAAATGTGCCAAAAAGGTTAACATTTTGCTTGTAATACATATGGCAGAATAATCCATAATGCATATTCAGTGGTCATTACTACAAACATCCTTCCAATCAAGAAATACTACACTGAGGTATCCAAGACACTGGCAAAAGTTGTCGTCAACAAAAAACATATTATGGTGTATACCTAAGTAATATCTGTAGGGCATATTCATATTAATATGCATTTATAAGGACTGTTTTGCCTTTTACAAAGTGGCTACATGTCTAATACAGTAAATGAAGTAGATTAAGTAAATACAGCAGGTCAAAATTGAATCTGAGGCCTATCATGTCTAATTTTCCCTGAAATTAGTGTGTAAAAATTTGTTGCAAATGGCCCCAATTGTGTGACTTTCACCATCCCTCTGACACATTTCTAATAATGTACCATGAATTCAGTCACCATATCTTTAATAAGCCTCCACTTATCATATCTAAAATGCAAAATTTTACAGTTTTAGATTTTAATTTTTTTCAAAAATTTAAATTTAATATTTAATTAAAAATGAAGTAAAATCTAATGATTGATTTGTTTTCCTTTAAATATTTCAAAATCTTTCCAAGACAACACTGTGCAGATAGAACATATGTAGAAGAAAAAATAACTGCTCATTGTATGAAGAAATTCCAAAATTTGATTAAGTTATTACATTTTGAAGTTGGTGTTTCCATTGCTAAAATTGGTCATGGCAAGGCACTGTGGTAGGTGTTTTAACACAGCCTCTATATACTCTCAGTTTAAAGGTGACATCCCGATACTTACTGAGCATTGCTTTAATATGTATATCATTGGAATGCATTAGTGTGGGCCAGTTTTTAGGGGGAAAAATGGACTGATAGGCCTCAGATTACAGTTATCTTCCCATTTGGTTGTCCAAAATACGGAAATTTGACCGCGCAAGTAGTCTGCTGTTTGACTGATTATTTCATGGCAGACAGCTATGGAGTGGCAACTGTTTGACTGAAGTGACAGGGGATAGCATGTAGTTTGTAAACATGTGTAACTTGTTGACATTGAAGACTTGTTTGTGGTAATTCCGGCCCATGCAAAAGTAGTGCTTTTTGTGTAAAATGGGCATACTCAGGCCTGGTTTAGAGGGTGTGTCTGTTTAAACCAATATGCTGGGAGAAAGAGCTGGACAACAGGGGTTGTCCTTTTCAGGGTATGTGTCCCCCATGCAGGCAAAGGTACATACAAAACTTCACGGGCCTGCTGATATTAATAAAAATGTTATAGCCACTAAGGCTATATAGAAACATATAACGAAATTAATTGTGGTCTGAGGCCAGTTAACCATGTTAATTACTAGCCAATATTAAATGTTGCATTACATACATGTATTTTAGACCAAGTGTTAATTTGTTTTTTACATTCATGTATGTATTTCAGGCCTTCTAGAATTTTGATAAAATCCACTAGCCATGGGATCAGTGATTTAAAAAATGTACTAGCCACAATTAAGTATTCACTAGCCCTACTTTACTTTAAGTTAATATAATTTTACTAAATAATAGTAATAATAAGATATGTTGCCTAAAGAGGGAGATAGAGCTTAAAAACACTAACATTGGGGGCTCGGGGTGGGGGCAGGTAATTATATTTACAAAATAGACTTAACTGCAACATTTGACAAAAACAATATTCATTAGCCGTCTGGCATGGCAGTAGTAGTTATTTACTAGCCCAACATTGAATATCACTAGCCATTGGAGTGGGGCTACCATAATCTAGAAACCCTGGTATTTTCTTTCTCTCAATATATACATGCATCGTCATCTATGGCATTTGGCTTGGTACTGCTAAAGCCCCACAAATGTTCATATTGTGTAAATTCAAGGGCCATAATGAGTATTATTACCCACATGGTTATAAATAGCTTGGTACATATCAAAGTGATACGTCCCACTAGAACATCAAGTGGGACGTATCACTCCGTGACATCACACGATGATGTCATCGATTGGCGCACTACAACCATACAGCAACATCAACCAAATGAGTTGAGTGATTATGGGTAATAAATAGGATATTAAATTCACTACCATTTCGTATTAAGTTTACAGGGATGTGAGAGGGGCTGGAACAAAAAAGCTTACTGCGGCCGGGGTTCAGGGACCCCTCAAGGGCCCCTGAAGGAAAATTGTTGTTTCCAACCCCTGGAACTGCCAAAAACTGCATTCAGTGCTAACAAATCTAAACTGGTTATATAATGCACATATCATAAACTTAAAACTGTGAAAACATGCAAATGAACCTTGTGTGGTCAACAATATTGAATATCATGTTTTGGGGTTTTCTTAGACGAAATGGAAAAGCGCATTTAAGCGTTTTCGCATAGCTCTCACATCCCTGAGTTTATGTCCCTCGTGAAATAATTTTCATTGTCACTCGCTAAATCTCTAAATTATTTAATATGCTATAAATTCAACATGAATGTCAGATGGACAAACAGACAGACACAAAATCTATAGTCTCCTCCAGTTTGGCCAGTAGGGTACTGAAAATGTAGGCAATGCAGGATAGTAAATTATTAATGATTTTAATAAACTATTTAATATTTGTATGTTTAATCAGAGGCGGATCTAGGGGGAGGGGCCAGGGGCCTGCCTCCCCCCTAAATTTTGCAATAGTTATAATTTTATTATATAATTAATTTTCTTTTTTTTACGATCCCCCTCAAACCTCCCCCAAAGTTCCCTTGGCATTCCACCTCATGTCACTGCCTCCCTCCTAAATGGATTTTCTGGATCCGCCACTGGTAATCTGAATAAAAAGTCTACATGTATAAATTGTATCATCATACTGTTAAAGGCATATTGTCACAGACCACTGACCTATTTAATGGTCTAACAAAGTATTACCTGAAAGAAAAAAAAATTGATTTGTCCCTAAATGTACTTTATTCAACCATCTTCATAACCACCATACTCCATTTATTAATGATATTTTGTCAAAATAATTGAATTATGGCAATGGTCCATAATTCAAAAACTAAAATTGCTGAGAGGGTGGACATGGATATTACTCCATCATGGTTCAGTTAAGGTGATGCGATAGCTAGATTTGGTTTTCAACAATTAATATAATTTTTATTTATTATCCAGTTTTAGAGAAATAAGGTCCTTAAATCCGTGACAGTATGCCTTTAATTAAATGTGTAAGTCTGTGTAACAACCACAGGTTTAATCAGTGGTGTAGGAAGGCACACACACACATATATATATATATATATATATACATATAAATCATCGCTGCTGCTACTGCTCCCCCTAACACTTCCTACGCCAGTGTTAATATATGAATACATGTGTGTACCTGCAGCATGCTTAATAATAAACTTACTCTTACTTTCAGTGTAGATGGTAAAGTTGGCAGAGTACATTTCATTCTTGTTGACGAGACATCGGAACATTCGAGCATTGTCATCCACAGACACAACGTGTCTTAGAGTGGATCGTCCCTGATTCACACAGTTTCCAGGAGTAACTGGATCATCCGTGATCCTGTTATTATAGGGGTAAGATGTCCAGTCCATCATACTGTCAGCATACTTCCACTGCCATGACCACGGTCTGTTTTCCGGTGGATTCCCAACATTACCATTACACTGAAATTCTACAGTTTCATTAATGTAGTATGGACTGGCCTCCTTCCGTGGTGTAACAAACATAGAGATTGGACCTGGATCGTCTGAAACAAATTTCAAAAAGACCAAGAGATACAAAAATGTACAATTCATCACAAATGTTTTTAATATGGAAAAAATATCAACCAAGTCTTTGTTAACTAGATAGGCTACCATTGGTTTTACATATTAAAAACACAAATAACAAATTCTATTTATCCTGTAACACTTCTAAAATAACAAATTTATAATATATTTAGTAAATTAAAGTTCTAAAGTTCTATGGCATGGGTATTAATGTTAAGTTATACAGGATAAACCAAGAATACTATCTCAACAAGTTCCCATATAAGACTGGTTATATTTTGAGTATGTACATCACCTGTAATTGAAAACAAAAAACTTGTAATTTAAGGGAATAGTATTCTTATTTATATTTAATACATATCACAGGGTTTTATTTCTAAAATCTGACTTGACACCCATGACTTTTGACTTTTGGAATTTTAGCATTGTTTTATAAAATTTGAAAAATATCTTAGTAAGCTTTGTTAGAATCAAAAAGACTACCGTAATACTACATGTATATACTTGTATTCCAATTAATATCAAGTCATATGTATTTTTTTACAAATATGCCTTTATATAAAAATTATTTACATTGATTGGGAAATTTTTACTCCCAAAATTGAAAATAAAAAACTACATAGCTTTTGATTATCAGTCTAGAAATATAGGTGATAATAACAGAAACTATCACTGTTGTGAAGTATAGATAAGGCTATTCCAACCCGAGGGACAAAAACATTTTGTCCCGAGGGATGGAATTGCCATATCTATACATCACAAAGGTGATTGATTCTTTATTTTGCCCATTTAATTACAGTAACAAAACATTAATTTTGTAAGCTACGGTCTGTTGAAAATATTAATTTGTTTAAATGTTTTTAAAACAATGACACAACGTGAAATGGCAAACTGAATTTTGAAAACCATGAGTTATGATGTCAATCATCATAAAACATGAGTTATGACATCACGCGTATGTAGAAATCATCTAGCCCTCGGGTTGGACAGATTTATCTAGCCCTAGGGTCAGACAGATTTTTCTAGCACCGTGCAAAAGCTGGATAACCCTGTCCATGCAGTGGGCAAGAAAACCCTGTATCACTAAACACATTTTTTAAAACATCAATGTACCGAAAAGGTTGCTGTGAATACACAGAGCTAAGGCTAGGAATAATAATGTCTTTTTTCTTTAATTATATCATGACCTCACAGTTATTGACAATACAATTTTTGTAAACACCTGGTGGCATGTACAATATTTTTATAACTCACCTAATTAATAACCTGGGACTAATGTCACAAAACATCATAATCCTTGTTTGGCATGTAAACGTAAATCTACATGTATGACTAAACCACAATTCTAACTAATAGTAACATAGTTTGAAGTATACACATTTCCTTTTATTTCGTACTTACAGTGCTCCATAATCCACAATCATAATAATTTTAATGATGTAAGTCAGGGGTGCACAAATCGGTTGTCTGCGAGCCCGGGACAACCAAAATATGTCGCGGCAACAATTCTTTGTCAAACAGTTGCTCAATGGGCAACCAAAAAAATCATAAAACAAATAAAATTAAAAACAAAACTTCACGATACTCGGACAGTACCGGGCAATTCAAAAGTATCGGCACTGACAAGTTGACTGACAGGCGATATAAATATCCACCCTAACGCTGCCATTCATCCAGCGTCCACCGTGCATGATTTTGGCAGGAGGCATTTGCCACATATTTCGTCCCCAAACTAGCTGGTTCTTACCAATTCTCACTACAAAATATTTTCTATTCATCATAAAAACCTTGTTGACACATCCCAATATTGACGACTTGTGCTTACCAAGTGTGAATTTTTTAGACACCATCTGGCAAGCTTTAGTCTAATTAATAATGAAATATTTCTTAAATGTTGTCATTATTAACTTTACTTCAAAAGGAGTTCTGCATTTTGTAAAACGTGTTTTTCATGTTTTAAGTTCTTCATATTTTCATGAATTAAATTGTATTTTTGTTAAATAGTTTAGTAATATGGTCAATATAAAATATGTATTTGGTGCGAAATAATCCGGATAGGGACAAACTAGTAGTACTAAGTAGGGTCGATTTGACACGAGACAAAATGTTTGGCATCACTGAAAATGTGGATCAGGCCTGCTACTTGTGACTGTCATGTGTACACTGTTTTACAGAGTATTCCTGTGGCGTTTTATTCTTGTTTAATTTGTTCGATCTCCTACACAGACATTAAAAATTTGCGCTGAATAATGTTGGCTAAAGTATGTCACAATCTTTGGGAATGGATGATGCAGCCGTCGAAACGAGTATTACATAATTTCAGTGTTTGTCTGCACCATTTTTTGGAGTGGGTGAAGTGTATGTGAGGGTGTGTGTTTGTGTTCGTGTATTTGTGCAATTTTTCCCATTTACATGTGTTTGGCATCTATTTCATGCAGAAAATTACATCATTACAGAAGATGGAGCATTTTAAGGACAAAAAAAAATTACATGTGTACTTTTAACTGTATTTGTTGTACTAAAGTAGTAATAAAAACTATGGTTCAGTTGAAGATTTACATTTACGTGCAAAACTACATGTAGGCTTACAATGTTTTGTGAAACTGCACCCTGTTGGTTTTTTCTGGGTTTTTTTTGTTATTATACTTTTTGTTTTTGCTTCACATTAAACCAGACCTGTCAACCCTCCCGGATTCCGCAGGAGTCTCCCGGTATTTGATCAAATCTCCTTTCACCTGTGCAGGAGACAGTTTCTCCTGTTAAATGACATTTTTGTAAGCATAAAAAAAAAAATCGATCCTCTTTTGTCAAAATAACAGAAGGGAAGTAACTCTGCCTTTTTTTTTCTCATTCGGAAAATGTCGACTACTTTCGGTTTCCGAGAATGGTACAGGCCGAATTGTCCCGACTGTTTAACCTTTGCCGAAGTGAGAATGTGGGATAGCCTATTTATATTGTTAAAAAAGCACACGGAGTTTATAAAAATGACATGTTATTATAATGTTTGTTGTCATCGTAATGGCTACGAAGCGTGTGTCGCTAATTCAACAGGCTGTGTATTGACATTCAGTGTTGCCATATAAAAAAACTAAAACTATCCAATTTAGTTCTAATAACACCTCTGAATTGTAAAATGTCTTCCCACTGGATTACATAATGATAATGCAACTATGACGAATCTGAACTGCCAGACTCCCGAGTTGACAGGATACACATGCATGTTAAAATCACATGTCACAGCAAGACAACGAAAAGACCAATTAGCTGTATAAACAAACTTGTGTCAGTTAATTTTTGTATGTTTGTGCGGTAAAATGTTGGTTATAAGGGTACACTTCAAGAAATAATTTTTGTACAATTAAAAAATGTTGTGTTTGACTTTGACATAAAGTTACTCACGGAAATGAGTATAATTCCGGTATATTTCACACGATGTCCGTAATGAGGTTTTACTTATGATTAATGAAAATACAATGTTTATTGCATCATTATAATGATTTTAAATAAGTACCACGCCACCGTTCCTCATTATAGCAAAAACTGAATATTAATTTATAAGATTTATATAAATTTGTCTTTGGTACTTAGGTACACTAACCACAAATGATAATGTAATGCAACCTGTAAGGCTGTAAGTGTAATACCGTAAATGTACTAATTAATTATTTTTTTTTTAAATATGTATTAAAGCATAATATTTAAACTTAAAAACAAAAACAAAAAAAAGTTCTAATAATTTTTTTTTTTTTTAATGCCAAGATCTAAGGTTAAGAAGTATATTTGACATTATAAAGTATTCATAAAACTTATTGTAATAATGTTTTTTTTAAATCTTGCGATTTTGGGTTAAATTGTGTGAATTTAAAAAATCTCCTGCTTTTTCAACACACACCTCCTGCTTTCTCTTGACTAAAGGTTGACAGGTCTGCATTAAACTCAAACGACAACTTCAGGAACCAGTTAAAATAGTTTGCAAATGTTTTGCGAAAAACAGATGGTTCCCTAACCAGTGGAGGAATATAACTTAGAAGAAGAAGATGGCTGAACATACATCACTGTACTTACTTGGTATAGTCTTGTTCTTGCCGTCTTCTGATTCACCAGGTACAAATCCTGTCTTAAAGTACTTGATTCTGCAGAAGTACTGACCTGAATCACTGCATGTCACTTGTCTCAACACTACCTGTACAAAAGATATTGGTTTGTTATTGTTATCTGCCTTCCCAGTCACTGTGGCTCTGCTGCTTAACTGTGTGTCTTGTATTCTGGCTTCTCCATTGTATTTAAGTGGTGATGCTACAGCCACTACTACAGGCTTTGTAGAAATCCTGCTTTTACTGACATCTCTCTCCACTGTAATGGCACTAAATACATCTACTTCGGAAACAATACTTCCAGGCCGACAAGATATTGTCAATGTCTGGGTAGCAGTTGCATAATCAATTGTCAGCTGTGCTCCTTCAACTGTAAAGAAACAATAAAACATGCATGAATTCATAGTTACTGTACTGGCCTCGGTAATATTCCATATTGTCGTGGTTAAGCCATTGGATTGTAAAGGGTTTCTGCCAGAGGGTAAAACGGGTATAGCGCCATATATACCGAAAATTTTGTCACATATTTTATTTGTTTAACTTTAATAAACAAAATTAATTACTCTTATCAATAGTGTATGATTCTTTTAACCCAAACCCTAAAATTACTCCATTTTCTTTCTTTAGGGGAGGTCCTCCATACCCTCTGTTGACTGCATGTTGTTGCATTCAATTCCATAGCGTCATACCCAAAAATTTATTTATGGCAGAAACACTGGAACATAAGGCTGGGCAGGTTCTGGGTTCACAGCCCGGTATATATACCGGCTCCCACCCAAAGCAAGTGGTGCGGTGGCACAGTGGTTAAGGCATCAGACTACAGCTGGTAGGTACAGGATTCGCAGCGAGTTCTTAAGGGCTCAATGGGTAGGTGTAAGACCACTACACTCTCTTCTCTCTCACTAACCACTATCCTGGACAAACAACCCAGATAGCTGATATGTGTGTGGCCAGGACACCGTGCTTGAACCTTAATTTGATATAAGCAGAAAACTAAATTCAACTGAGTCAATGAATGAATGAATGAACAGTTACTGTCACCTGTGTACCTCCAACTGTAAGGTCAGTAAAATACATTTTCTTACACAAGCATTAATTGGTGAGAACATCATTCATTATTTTTGATAACACATAGTTGTTTATACATGTACGTGTGTTAACAATTTCAAGACATACGACAGGCTGCTCCTAGGTGATGACCAGGTCACCAATGCCATCCATCCAATGAAAAACCAGGAATTGCCATTAACCCCAAAACTAACTCGCCAGAAATTAGGAACATTATTAATGGCTACTAATCTCGAATGTCAATATATTTAGCTAATTTTGTTTTGAATCCTCCATACGAACGATATAATGTCTACTGTGTACTGTACCCATGAAAAACGGTATATACAGTAGTGATTTCCCCAGAAATTTGGTAAGGCATTGTAGACCAAACACTTTTGGGGCATTTTCACCATTTTCGGGGCACTTGTTTTTCATTAAAAATACACAAAAAGTAATTGAAATAAAATTAATGTAATTTATATGTTTGCTTTTATAAATGAATGGCAAAATATATAAAAGGTATACTTCATTCATTAATAATACCTTTTTGGGTGTTTTATAAAGTCAGTTTTAGAATTAATTATTGAAAAAGACTTGTTTAATCTCAGGACAGCATGGCACTGATTGAGGGAAGATGGTGCTCGACTATTGAGGCATGGTGCTGCCCCATGCTAAAACAAGCTAGGGAAAACACTAATACTGGCAAAACCCCATGGAATTTTAATGGAGACACCATATTGGTCAAGAGTAATCATCCATTAAAAATCGTCCAATGAAATTTAAGCATTCTTTGAACACATGGCATCGTTTATACATGTACATCAGAGCCCTCAAAAGTACCCGGTCTCCGGTGGCAAATCGCCGCCTGAAACAGCTTTTGCCGCCGCCTACTTTTCGTTGATGGTAACAGAGGCCATGAGAATGCATCTCAGAGGTTCGATTTTTCAAATGTTTCTGGGGGAGGGCCCCCAGACCCCCCACTTTGCCCCCTGCTGTCATCACTGTTGTAGCCTGCTACTTCTTAAACTATTGAGGGCGCTGGTACATGTGGTCATTTCATTTCAACTTATTTTCGTGCTTATATCCAATTAAGGTTCAAGCACACTGTCCTGGGCACACACATCTCAGCTATCTGGGATATCTGTCCAGGACAGTGGGTTAGTAAAGTTAGTGGTTAGTGAGAGAGAAAATGGTGTAGTGGCCTTACACCTACCCATTGAGCCCTTAAGAACTCGCCGCGAATCCTGTACCTACCAGCTGTAGTCTGATGCCTTAACCACTGTGCCACCGAGGCCAATCACATGTGGTCAATATGACAGGGAACAGTTTGGTCAGTAACCAAATTAGCTACTTTTTTAAACAAAAAAAATGGCTAATATATAGTAATAAAATTAGCAAGTGGTTAAACTTTTGGGTACGCCAATTACCCACTGTAACAATGAATATCATTTTTTAATCTGTCCCGGGACAAGCCCCTGGCTATCCAGAGACGGGCCCCGGGACGGACATGCTCGAAACTCTAGTGGTATATGAGCATGTAAAAATTATTCGCACTCGCACTCACTTTTTAAAGTAAATGTACACTTGAGCACCGATGTCCAAGGTATACCATCCCTAAATTAAAAAGTATGTATGTAATAGAATTCCTGCCCTGTTCCAATGGTTACAAACTACCTATATTTGACTGAGTCCATGTATTCCTATGTACATGTAGGTGTTACAGACTTTGTCTATGTTACAAAGAAAGAAATGTTTTATTTAACGACGCACTCAACACATTTTATTTACGGTTATATGGTGGCAAACATATGGTTAAGGACCACAAAGATTTTGAGAGGAAACCCGCTGTCGCCACTACATGGGCTACTCTTTCCGATTAGCAGCAAGGGATCCTTGCGGAGCACTTACTCAGGGTTTGGAGACAGTATCTGGATTAAACATCCCATGCCTCGACTGGGATCCGAACCCAGTACCTACCAGCCTGTAGATCGTTGGCCTAACCACAACGCCACCGAGGCCGGTTGGTCTATGTTACAATTTATGATCACAAATCAAAACAGATTTATCGATCATCCTCAATATTTTCTTCTTTCTTTTTGTGTGATAAACAATTGCATATCTAAATACAAATGGGGTGGGAATGGCTAGCTATAGGTGAGCAAAACATTTTGCCAAACTGTCTATTAAACTTGAAAAAATGCCGAAATCAACAATTATTTTTAAAACAAAATCCTATTATTTTATCAGGACTAGCTCTGGGTGTGTAGAATCTATCGGTTACTAGTCATTTCGTACCATAGTGCTTTGGTCATTTCGTACCACAGTCATTTTGTACCATAGTGCTTTGGTCATTTCGTACCAGTCATTTCGTACCATAGTCGTTTCGTACTACAGTGCTTTGGTCATTTCCTACCACAGTCATTTGGTACCATAGCCATTTCGTACCATAGTGCTTTGGTCATTGCATACCAGTCATTTCGTACTCGGTATCTTATTTTTGTCATTGTATGCCAATAACCCTATTGAATTCACTTTTCTGAAAATATACATGTATATTGCCACACGAAGACGATAGTTTATTTTTAAGACGAACTGACAAGTAACCCATGGCACTGATGATCATTTCATATCATACGACCCCCCCCACCCACCCCATCTTATATAGGCATAGTCCTTAGCCCACTGTCTTTATTAAGGGGGGGGGGGTAGGGGTGCAACGATACGATCAAAACCGTATTGTGATATACTGCGATACGACAAACCGTATTGCAGTATGTATTGCAATATATCGTTGCTTCAGAACCAAAAGGGTTTAAGTTTCGGTAGCACATAAAGAAGAAAAGGGCCAAAAACTGTTTCTCACCTAGACACAAGTTTTATGTGGAATATCGTTTCATTTCAGTGGGTATTAGGGTAAAGGAACACCACCTACACTACTGTATAGCATCATTTAGTCTTAATTACTGTGATATTCAAGGTTTTTCACTTACACCCTTCTGGTTCCAGGCCGGATACATACCCATACAGCATGCATTAAAATGACTTACACCCTTTTGGCTATTCTGTAGATCATTATTATAAAGATAATCATGCAATGGATATTATCTAGTGCACTGTAGTTCTTTCAAGGTTCATAAACATCAGACAATCATGGTTCTTGTGCATGACAACTCATCTTTAATATGCAACAAAACAAATAACAGCAGATCATAAAAGAGGACAATGGCAGACCAGTACCAGTCCTAACAGTCATAACTATTGAAACAACTTAAGTACTGCCACAACCTAACTGACTTTAAAAGAAGATCTGTCAGCCATCTTCATTGTCAGGTCTAGCTAGCCTTCGCTTTCCTCGCTACGGTCTTCAGGGATGTCCTTGGCAATAACTATTAGATCCTTATGCTTCAAAGCTTCCATGGGCAATGGGGCCTTGTACAAGTTAGGGACTTCTGCTGCTCCTCCTCCCTTGGTCTTTGTTGTCTTTGCCAAAGACAAGGGCACCCTGATGAAGGGATCATCTAAACACTCTTTGACAAAGATGGCTGACATATCTTCCCATGTGTGCCATATCCATTTGAGTTTTGTCCATTTGATCTTCCTGTCATCATCATACGTTGTTTTGTTTTTCATCATTTTTGTACTGGCTTCTTTGTGATTTATGAAATCTTTGTATATCATTTCAGTGACATTATATGGCTGGGCCAGCCGGCAGCAGCGTGCAATTGCATACCAATCAAAGGGGGTGTAGACTTTATTGGTCTGACCCTTCCTCTCAATAGTAGAGTGGACACAGTCAACCTCAATCTGACTGTGCCCACTCTCCATGAACTTTTGATCAATGATTTTGACGAGGTGAGTGCATTCCTTTAAGAACAAGAAGGAACATGGCAGAATTTATTGAATTTCTATTCTGTCCGGAGGGTGTGTCTGAGTAAAGGGTCACGTGTTCTGTGCCATTGAAACAACTCATGAGCCACAATTCCAAGCAAGAGGAAATTTCACAGGATCCTTTGCCCCCCCCCCCCCCCCCCCCCCCCCCCCCTCATACAAAAAAAAACCCCAACATTACAGTGACAAATATTCCACATACTAGACGGTCACCTATATCGAGGGGCGGGACGTAGCGTAGTGGTACAGCGTTCACTTGATGCGCGGTCGGTCTAGGATCGATCCCCACCGGTGGACCCACTGGGCTATTTCTCGTTCCAGTCAGTGCACCACGACTGATATATCAAAGGCCGTAGTATGTACTATCCTGTCTGTGGGATGGTGCATATAAAAGATCCCTTGCTGCTAATCGAAAAGAGTAGCCCATGAAGTGGAGACAGCGGCTTTCCTCTCTCAATATATGTGTGGTCCTTAACCATGTCTGACGCCATATAACCGTAAATACAATGTACTGAGTGCGTCATTAAATAAAACATGTCCTTCTTTCCTATATCGACTTCGATATGATCTCCCAGGCCTGCTGCCATTTCGTGTCATCGCTAATTTAAAGTCATCGCGTAAACAGACGAGTGGTATGCATGGTTATTTGCACACTTTCTGTTTGTTTGTCAAATAAGATACAAGAAAACAATAACGTGTAAAAATTGCTCGTATCGAGCTGATGAAACATCGCGATATACCGTTGCAGCACTGGGGGGGGGGGGGGGGGGGGGGGGGGGGGGGGGGTGGGGGGGGGGGGGGGGGGGGGGTGGTGGGGGGGGTGGGGGGGGGCTTCAATATAGTTGCATTAGCCTAATGTTTATTTTTTAAATCAGTAATTCGACATTTCACTATCTATCATTCAACCAAGCTGCACAACAAGTGATTGAGGTACGAAATGACCAAGGTAAGAAATGACCACAGACATGGTACGAAATAATCATGGTACGAAATGGTAAAATTGGGTACAAAATGACTATGGTACGAAATGACTGGTTTACAATTTATGTATTAAATTTCAAAACTTGCAGAATCCCACCATTATTTTCAACAAAATATCAAGATTCATTACATGAAGTTTTCTCGCCAAATTAAAATAAAATTAGCTAGCCCTGTGGGATGTAGTGCACTGGTAAAATGATCACCTAATGCGTGGTCAGTAGGATCGATCCCCGTCAGTCGTAACATCATCATACATGTACATGTGTATATCAAAGTTTGTATTGTTTAACGACACCACTAGAGCACATTGATTTCTTAATCATCAGCAATTGGATGTCGAACATTTGGTAATTTTAATTTTTTTCATTAGTAAGTAAGGGATTTTTTTATATACTGCATGATCCCCAAGAGGAGGAGTACGATAGCACCATACCACGGCCTTTGGGTAACATGGTACCAGTCCGGGCGATTGGTTTGCATTGGCTGGAACGGAGGAAATAGCCCAATGGGCCACAAAAGGAGCCAATAAGGATTGATCCTACACAGAAGCCCCTGCGCTTGTGCTTTAACCCCCGTGGTGCAGGGGTGTAACATTCTCCTTTGAGAATGGCCAATACAGCCCAACATTGAAGTTTAGAGTAAGCATTTGGTGTCCGTAAAATTCTCGTGATATTTGTATTTGTAGTGTACATTTTGACGGAATCGATCATTTTGAACAGTCTTCGCCTTTCAACACTGTCGTTTTTTATGTTTCAAACCTTAACATTTTATATTGATGTTGATCATCACTTTATTTATTTGCATTACCATAGTTTGACACCCAATAGCTGATGTATTTTTCGTGCTGGGGTGTCGTTAAACATTCATTCATTCATTCATTCATTCCTACACAGAATGTTCATCAAGCTAGCACTTTACCACTGGGCTACGTTCCACCCCCATTCAGATGTGCAGAACAACAAGAAGGTACAACGCAGGTTCGTTTCGCATAGGGGCATTGGGTTTCTTTGTGTAGCGTTGGTACTGGTTAACAACATGTAAGCTTAATGTCATGACTGGACTCGAGAATAATCAAACTAAAGCTCTGTGGCATCAGATTTAGGAAAAAAAGATACAGTAGCTTACAACAGTTTGGTTATTGACGATTGTCTAAGCATTACATAGTTTCCTCTTGCCTTCCCCTACTTATTAATATCAATGAGGGGAGGGCTGGAGGTGATTAGAGTTATGGGTAAGTATAAGGCCACTACATTGACTGACTTAGAACTCACTCACTAACCACTAA
This sequence comes from Gigantopelta aegis, assembly GCF_016097555.1. Classification (NCBI taxonomy): domain Eukaryota; kingdom Metazoa; phylum Mollusca; class Gastropoda; order Neomphalida; family Peltospiridae; genus Gigantopelta; species Gigantopelta aegis. The sequence continues at coordinate 10,977,405 of NC_054710.1, read as the reverse complement.
CATACTGTACTGGATATAGACAACACAGATTGCTGATGTATGTGTGTGCCCAGGACAACGTGCTTGAACCTTAATTGGATATAAAGACGAAAAATAAGCATAAATAAATAAACAGGGCCAATGTAGTTTCAACTATGAAATGTAATCTTCTATGGCCATTGGCAGTATTGGTGTTGTGATAGCATTATTGAATCTAGGGCTTTCGTAATACGCATCTAAATTAGAACAGATATATTGAAGATAAAGACATAATCCTTTATATTAAATGGGGGGTGGGATCTAATGTTGAGATATTATAATACAAATAATTACGATCATATTAGCAATATGCAATAAAATTATTAGCGTTTACACGTCCAGATACACAGCGACAAGACATCGACACACTTCTTCCCGGAATTGATTCATCTACCTGTAAACAGGTAATGCGAAAGGTATGTATGTGGACAGGTGAAATTCACAGCGACACAAAACCCTGCTATTCCAAAACTTACCCGCAGACCAAAATCCAAAGTATATGAACAACGAAAGTTGAATCCAAATTTTGCCATTGTGGCAAAAATGCCCATCGATCCTGTAAATCCCGTTTCGTTTCGTTAAATAGTAAATGGCTCTTGTCGTTTCAAACAGCACACTGAGCTGACCCAAATTAAACTACGCTGGAGCGATATACAGGTTACGCCAATGACGATAACAAAAATGACTAATTATCGTTCGAAGCACGCCTTGCTTATTAATTAGAGAACAGTGGTGACCGTCATCTATCCAATGAAAATCTCGCGTCTCCCTAACATTAATTATGACTAACGTATTATGTTGAAAACTGTGTCCACAATCTTCGGAACTATTTGTTTTTCGCGGATTAGAGTCGGATGACATGTCACCTATTTGAATTTCTGCAGTACAATTCTACATACATATATCTATTTATAGTCCTCGCTACTGATATAGGGCGGCCTCTTCATGTGTGTTCCGTACCTGCTTTTTCATTTCGTAAACTTATCATGTAGTCGTACTAATTAAATATATGCTAATTAAAGGTCCTCAAGTTACATAATCACAGGATATGGCACCCACACTCACATACAGCGCTAAGACACTTCCTTGAAGCAACTGCAGAAGTCTGTGGTATATGGCATCCGTACAGACAGGCACATCGCTGCTGTCGTATACTGCACAGTCGCCACGTCAAAGGATGGTAAATACAAGTCTTTAATGACACAAGAGAGCCGTTTTTTAAAACGACACGCAGCACCTTAATCACATTAATCATCGGAAATTGTTTGCATTAAATAGGCCAAAAACACACCGGGGGTGGGTCTGTCTGTATACTCTGACGAGTATGGTACCACAGTCAAAAATGAAACGCATCTGATCGCATGTGAGAAAAAACTACCATCACGTTTGTAAGAGGTTTGTCCTTGGCGCGAAAAAAACAAGTTCCAGTTCTTTTATTGCTTTAAGTTGTTCACTTATCAGCATTATAACAATGAACAAACATTAATATATACAATAGTGCGGAACAAATGGTGGAGAGTGACTTACATATCTTATACATAGATACACACACATACCCACACACACACACACACCACGCAGACACAAATACACATCAAAACACACAAAACACCCACATATATAATAGAAAAAAACAAAACAGAATAAAGATAAGTTATTTTACAGGTTATCCTCAGCGGCTAGGGGTCTAATGATAAAATGAGAACATATTAGTTTATTTCAGTAATAGTTGATCCCTAGTTCTGTTTGCTTGTAATAAATATTTTTTCCGTAGGTTGTTTATCTCTTTATTGTTTCCGTTGATAATAGTTGTATTAATTTTCAAAGTACTGGGATGCTTAAAGTAGTATTTTTAATGAATGTTCTTTCTTAAAGTTTTCGTATCTTGGACATTGAAGGATTAAAATGAAATTCGTCCTCAATCTCATTACAGTTACATAAAAGTACATATTCTTTGTGCCCTTTCGATATTTTGATACCTACCAGAGGTCCTCAATATTTAATTTATGTGCACAAATTCTCATTGTCTCGTACGATTATTTAGCATAAATTCCTTAATATGAGTCTGGTTACGGTATGAGTTATTGATAAGGCCTTCAACGGCGCATACGACTCAAGTAAATTATCCTTCCTTATCCAGAACTAAAGCTGATGTATATAAGCAATCCCTTCACTTGGCAGATTTCTGTTCTTCTATTGATTTATATAGGCATTTGGGCCTTAAAACATACATCATACCTTAATGTCTTTTATTCCTGACATAAAAAATAGAAATTGATATTGGTCGAGTCCCACATATAACTTAGGGCCCCTAGGTATCTAGCTTCTTGTTTAATGTCGTTAACCATGTCTATCCGGTCACTGAGACATTTCCGCATATATAGCTTTTTTTAAGATACCGTTACTGGTGACTACTAAGCTTTTAATCCAATATTTAAAAAATTTAATGGGGGTGTTCTGATATTGCTAAAGGATTATGCGCCCTACTTCCGTTATAAACAAAAATAATTGCATGTTCTTTAGCTCCAACCCAATACTTTTTTACAAAATTGTATATGTACTTTCTCAATATCGTGAGCTGAGTGAAAACCCCCAGACTTCGCTATCGTAACTAAGAAACGCTATTGACATAAGGTGATCAAAACACGGCTAACATTGTTTCAATATTAAAGAAATTCTTACTACAGATATTTGATATCCAAGATATTGGGCTTTGAGGCCTTGTTTCATCAAGTCGTGTTTTTGGTGTACTATTAAAATTTGTGCCATTGAAACGAAGGCATCATCCAAGGTAATTAAATTCATCTACAACTTCTATTGGTGGCCATTATCTGGACCATATTCGCGTTCTTTTTTACTTTTCCCCATTTTAAAGACAACCTAGTTTGGTTTTATTTGTATTGACGGTAAGATCCCATTTTGGGTCAATTTGGCTCATGTGAATTTCACATTGATTTGGAACCGCCTGGGAGGTTTCGGAGAAAAGTACCATACTCATCAGCGAGACAGGATATAAGAATATATTTAACGGTTGTATTTAAACATATGGAACAACTGAGTGATAAAAATTGCATTTCACAATCCTTACCCGTCCATGGAAACATATACATCTGGTGATAGGACATTCTCCCGAATAGAACCGTTTCTACATACAAACTAATCAGAAACTACGTTCATTCTATTTTACCACAGCACTTAACATTATCATATAAGATCTTATACAGAGATAACAATTTTCCTGCTCTATTGGCCCCAGGTTGAAATTACCATTATGTACCCCAACTTCGACTTTGTCTGTTTACCACACTATCAAAACCCCGTGCGCCCCTTTTTTGTCGTCGACAAAACCCTCACGCAATTATAATCGCTTCCTCCTATTTTTTCAGAGTTCTGTTTCTTAAAGGATTGGTAGTCACAAACACGAGCGTCATGGATGACTCGACATCTGCTATTTCTAAAACACACTCCACTTATCATATCGAGACTCGGTAATGCACATTGTTTTGCCTTCATTCAAAATTTAGGCGCCTTTCATTTAATATAGAGGTAAATACTTTCCTCTAGCAGTGCACTTCCAAGAAAACTAACGACGTCCTGAACCGCCCTCTATAATTGGTCCGGTATCGTTGCGTTACACCTTTCTTAAAAAACACGTGAACGATAGATCCCACAGGCCCGTTTTTGGGGCCGGGGCAGGCCAACAAATACCCGAGTTAAAAAAAGACATTGAAACAGTATAGAAAGCCTGGCAGCTGGCCCATTAAAAAGTCTATAACAATTAATAAAGTATTCCGTTAAAAACCTTGTCCTAACCGCTATGCTTTTATTTTTCTCTTCAGCTTGTGTATTTCAAAAAATAGTTATGCTTGGTTCTCTGGTATTTTCGCTAATCCAGCACCATGGAACAATTTAGGTCGTAGGTATTTTTTAAATTCAAAATTAATAAAAAAATAATCCACCTCATTGGTAATAGGTTTGGTTCATACGAAGCAAGGTTACCCAAAGTGCGTTAAAACATCCGTAATTACCTAAATAGTTTTTAACCTTTTGCTTTACGTTTTTTGAAAATGTTTTGTAGAATTTTTTCGGGTTTATGCTTTCGTAGATAATTAAGCTTATTAACCACCTGGTTGAATTTATATTTTTCGTTTAAGTTTATATTGCAATGTCTGGTATAGTTCTTCTTTCGCAACGAACCAATTTCAGTTCGATTAATAGACGTTCTCCCACTCCCGGACAATTACATACGTTTTGTATAGGCCTTCTTATAATAAAGATAGCCATTTTCCCTTGCACGTCTCGGTTAAACCAGGTTTCGTCATCGGGTATAACGATGGCCCCCCCCCCCCCCCCGTGCTTCGCATTTTTCTTTGAATTTGACTCTGTACTCTTTTACAGAACAATAAGGTCAAATTATTTCATTAAGTTTTTTTGTAACAAATGTGTGCTACACATTCATTTAACGTTTTTTCTGTCTTTTCTCATTTATAGTACAAGTAGTTCAGTAACATATCAATGTTTTTCAGCGATTTCGCAACATTGATTATAAAATTGTTTTCATCCTTCCATTTTATCCTGGTTGTTGGGTTTTTGAAGTTTGTTAATCTCGGTGATCGAATTTTTTAACTAAGGAGCTATGTTAAAACTAACAGGAGAGAATGATCTGAGGAAACAATTATTAAATATTCCGGATTGGAAATTTTTGATGTGTCTGAAAAAAAGATTCATCAACAACAGTAAACAGAGTCCTTCACGCCAGACGACAGAGGCCGCCCACCCAGTTGTTAATATTATGTGTTCGCTTTATGCGTGGTATGGTCATGGGATCGAAGCCCGTCAGTGGGCCCATTGGGCTATTTTCTCATTCCAGCCAGTGCACCACAACTGGTAATATCAATGTCCGTGGTTTGTGGGATGGTGCATAGGCGATATAAATGATCCTTTCTCACTGGCCTAATGAAACAGTTCCAGCGGGTTTTCTTCTCTAAGACTATATGTCAAAATTACCAAAATGTTTAACATACCAATAGCTGATGATAAGGAATCAGGGGTGCTCTACTATTGGTGTTTTTAAAAATTACAACAAACGATATATATATTTTACACTGTCCAGGGACTAACCAAGACCCAGACCCAAATTTACTTCCGTGTGTTTTTTTGCCTTAGTCGTCTCCAGATTTTAACGCATTAAAACATTTTGGGTTGTACTTTAAATAATTTGTAGCTGATTATATACATGATTATAATAAAATTCTAGATGCCCCAGGCCCGTAGAAACGATATATGGAGAGGCGGGGAGGGGGGGGGGGGGGCACAATCTATAGCATGGGAGGCAATCCGGCTTTAATAAAGCGGGGGGGGGGGGGGAGTTATGCGATGTGTGATAAAAGGAATGTCAATGAAAATCATAAAGCTACACATTAGTGGTTAAACTTTTAATTTTTGTTTGTTTTTGGTTGTTGCTGTTGTTGTTTTTGTTGGTGGTGTTGTTGTTGCTTTTGCTAAACGAAAAAGTGGGGGGGGGGACATTTATATAGATTGTCCCCCGGCGTTGAAAAGTGAGGGGGACAGGTCCCCCTGTCCTCCACCGATCGACGCCCATGATCTCTAGTGAGGGACCAACATGTAGTATCTAGTAGAGAATGTACAGGCCAGATTTTTATATTTATTTATATAAAGTAGGAAAACACCCTGTACATTTTCATCCTCGTGTGTGGTTCCTATGGGCCTTTGACTCGATTGTTTAAAGGGACATACCCAGGTTTTTAAACACTAAGGCATATTGTTTTACTATTAGAGTCGTTTTGATAACTGAAATCATACTTTACTTCGATTTTATGGTTTAGATTATTAATGTCCTTAATTCGAAGTGTTTTTGGTACTTGGTGTTTTAAATTTCA